>NW_009935901.1:10166-49171 GCF_000696875.1 Nestor notabilis
CAAACATGACGGAAAATGGCTTGGCAAATACATCTGTGGGTTTGGAGGGCACTGCATCTAACCAGATCCCATGGAGTTGTGCACCTTCAGGTTCCTTAGATGTTCTCTCTAGTCTTCTTCTACAGTGGACAGTTTTTTATTCTACCAGTCCCTGCCTTTGCCTTCTACAACTTGCTTGATGTGGCTCGAGCTCTTGCTGGTGAAGACTGAGGCAAATTGAGCACCTCAGCCTTCTCCATGTTCCGGGTCTTCCATTTCCTTCCAGAAAGGGCCCACATTTTCCCTTGTCTTCCTTTTGTCACTAACGTACCTATAGAGGCTTTTCTTGTTGCCCTTGATGTCCCTGGCCAGATTTCATTCTATCAGGGCTTTAACTTTCCTAACCTAATCTCTGCTCCCCGACAGTTTCTCTGTATTCCTTCCAGGCTATTTGCCCTTGCTTCCACCCTCTATAGGCTTCAGCTGAAATGCTGATCATATGTGAGAAATTAAGTTATATAGTCTATTTTGTACTTTGTAATGCAGCAAAATTGTTTAGCTTGTTTCTCTATTTGCCAATGTCACATATGCAAGGTTACATGCAAGACGATCTTCCCCTGGCTTCTACCTTCCTCATGCAGGCAGAAGGCTGAGCAAAAGTTGTTCTAGCAGTGCAGTGCAGCAAACAGGGGCCACAATGCTGTAGAGCAAGCAGACTATACCTCCTGCAGCAGGTTTCCACTGCCTGGTTGTGCTAGCCTGCAACACTGATGAAACCCCGGCAGGCTCTTCAGCAGACTCAGCAGAACCACAGGAAGGAGATGCTACTTTGCTGACCACCACCACCACCAAGTGGTTTGCATGTGGAAGTTGTCGAGCACAGAATGTAATCGTTCTCATGCCCTCACTGAGATGTTTCTAAAGGGATGTCATTATTAAAAGTTAATAGTTTCTAAAGCTGCAAGTAACATCTGAATTCATTGTTCATGCTTATGTTATACATTTGCTACAATACTGCAGGATGAGATCCCAGAAACAATATTACACAATTTAGGACATTTTCAGATGTGTGTATTTTGATGAACTCCATTCTTAGTTCTGTCTCAGGAATTATCTTTTTTCCTAAATACACAGCTTATGGAAAATCACTTCCTGTATCAGATACACTGTACAAATCACTGACAACTGCTTATAATAACCAACTACAAAGACCTGTTTTTTAAAATTTAATTACAACTGGAATTAACATTTCCCTAAGAAACTTAAGACCAACAAGGATTTTTCCATTTGTTTTTAAGTATTCTATAAGCCATCTTTCTCAATAAGTAGCTAGCTCACTTGGGCATCTGTAACTCCATGAACAGGGGCACTAATCACACAACTGACTACAAATAAATTAAAAATTGCTTAGGGCAAAGATGATGTGTGAACAAACAATAGAGAGCAAGGAGCACACTGATTACACACACTTATTTTTAGTAAGCCAGAGGTCTGGAGGAGTCTGCTGAGTGGCTCCTTTGTTACTAAAAATGTCATGCTAATACTATATAATCTGTAGTATGTCTCCACAGATAAGGGGTTTTTGGGTTGTTGTTTCTTCTTTCGGTTTTTTTTTTTTCAGTAAACTCATCTGACCCTAATGCATTTCCTGAAAATCTGTTATTCTCAGAATACGTTTTAGAAGGGAGAGATAAGAACACTAAAAGATAGATCTTATCAAGGACTCAAAACCTCTGGCTTGACTCAGCAGCAGTCACAGGTGTTGTACATAACAAAATGAAAGAATACCTTTAAAAGCATATTTTGCTTTTGCAGCAGGCAATCACTTACAGGCCAGAGGTGTATGAAAGTACTATAATCTCCTCCTCTGTATTGGCAGAAACATGAAAAGCACACTATGAAAGAAGTGTTAATCAAAATCCAGTTCTGGAGATGAGATCCCAAGTTACACAATACGACAGTATTAAGCAGACAGGTTTCCTCGCCTCTCCTTGCCCACCCTCCCCCCAGCATTCACTGTAGTTCCATATCAGAATTTAAAAACAAACAAACAAAAACCACAACAGAAACCCCCCAACACTACAAAAGTGCCAGCTTTCCTCGGGCTAGGTACCCCATAGCTAGGTTCACACACATGTGCAGCATTAATCTGCACCAAGGGGATTTCAATACACTATTGCTGCAAACTGTGCAAGTAGCTGTGGGTGTAACGTAGCCAAGATGTTAAGGACAGCACAGCTGCAGCAACAGACAGCAGAATACACACCAGTACACGGAGGTAGCTCTGGGGTTTTTTCCTGCTACAAAAGAAAAAGAACCGCCCGCCCGCCCTACTCTACCCAAAGCATTTAGCTTCAGATTACTGACCCCTCCGAACGCACCACCACCATCTGCTCCTGGCATCGATTCCACCGAGCTGGTGCTTGCTATCTGAGGGAAACAGAATGACACAGAACAATTTCAACATGGACATTCCTCCTAACAGATATTAAACGCTGAAAAAGAAAACACAGCATCATATGCTTTTAGCCCCTGAACCATTTGCTTGTGAGTATACTTTAATTGCACATGTTCATAGCCACCCTTCAGTGCTGGGTTGACTATGAAATGGGAGACTTTGCAGAGGACACTGGACTGCCAAGCCTGCTCTTCCCTGCAGCCTGTGCCTATTCCGCATGAGCACCACAGATCACAAACAGCCATATTCTGAATTCCATGTCAGCCCTGCAAGCCAAAGGAGCAGGTGTTTTATGTAGTCAGTGCATTCTGAGGAGGAAGAGTATTTACTCCATTCAAATAGTACTCAGTTAAGCTTTTCTTAAATGCAATACATGTCTTAGTCTCTTAATAAAAGCAAACTGGCATATATATGTATTCAATACGTATAAAGGGCAAATAACAAGCTTATGTACATCGAAACCATAGCCTACATCCTAAAAGGAAAACCATCTTATGTGTCATTAATTTACAAAGAGTTTTCTAGTTTACAGGTGGTCTCAAAATATTAGACTCTTTACGATAAATTTTCCTTTGCCAATCAGACAACATCTCCTATTTCAAGGTTATCCAAATCTCCAGTGCATTTCTGCACTTCATTCCATTTGAAAGCAAAAGGGTTTAGTCTGTTATTAGAAACAATCTGAACTGTAGCTTTGAGTTAGTGGCCAAATTGAAGAGCTACTCATTCCAGCACCTAATTTATCTATTCGTATACCAATACAATCAATTGAATCTGGAGAACAAGCAAATGCATCCCCTGAGACTAGGGCTGTGCCACCCCTGGAGCACTTCCTCAGGGAATGCAACTTAATTAAAGGAAGCATCATGTACTCAACTCTAGCCAATTACTTCTGCCTCCACACAAAACCAGCAACCCATAAGCAGCTTCACATTACCTATTCCCCAGTCCTGGGGAAAAGGGCTTCTTTCCACAGGAATCCTAATCAATCCAGGTATTTAGACCCCTCTGCCTAGTAAAAGGACATGTGTGTGCTGTGACACTGGACTTTGGGAGGGAATAAAAAAAGAGGAAAGAAAATGGGGTCTGAAAGAGAGATCAAAAAAACTCCCAGCAAGTTTAGGGGAAAGGGTAAATATTTCTAGTTGCCCATTCAGATCCTTATGTCCTTTTAATATTTATTTGGAATAATGTGCCAAAAATCAGATACCCTCTACTCTTAACCTGGAAGAGATTTCAAAAGGGTTTCTCAGAACTACCCCAGACCTAAGGGGAGGAACAGAAACAAGGCTGGAAAATCATGATAATTTAACAGGATCTAAAAGTCATGATTTAACTAATAGAAGCACACCTAAGTCCCAAATCTTTGAGATGCCACCTCCACAGAGCTCAGCTCTCTGTGGCACTTTTCCTTGCCAGCTTTCTACAAATGCACAAACTGGGTCCTTCCCCCACACGAACCTCCAAATCTTCTAATATCAAGCAGCGGTAAAAGAGGTCCTTTTCCTCGAGAACATTTGTAGATGGATTTAAAAAACCCCTTCACATAGCCTTGAAATGCTACAGATGAAAATGGAAAACGGGGAAGTGAATGTCCTCTTTCCGAAGCAACTAAGTGACAAAGGGACCCTGAAGATTCCTGACAGGACTTCTTTAAATAAAAGGCCACAGGACAGTCACCCCGACAGTGCCGCCTGGCAATGACACCAAATATTCACCTCCTCACGGGTGGGAGGTTACTAACTGATGTGGATTATTGCAGAGGCATAATCTTAAGACTCAAATGTCTGATCCATGCACCCCCAAGAAACCGCATGTCTTCTGGAGGCAAATTACAGGCTGAAGGTGAACTCTTAATGCTTGGATGACCTTATGTAAATCAGCTGGGAAAACAAAAGCATGCTAAGAATCGCATGCAAAGGCATGCACTGGTCATGCAGCTGAAATAACTTATAAGCAACGTAATGTATCAAATGTACAGCCAGGGATGGGAGAAGAGCAATCTGGCTATTTTATTACGGGCTTATTAGAACCAGAGTCCAATTTCTAGTAGCTGTTACAGATCCAGCCTGTAATCCCTGAGTGCATATCTGTTTCTTGAGTCATGAGAGCAAAAAAGGGAATATCACTGTCATTTTTCGTCTAAAGCACACTGCCCAATATTCCATAAAGATGACGGAATATCTCTGGTGGATGCTGCCCACAGCAGCATATTGCTACCAAGAACACTTTCAGTATTTGTCCAGTTTTCATTACAGAACTACCTTCAGCTCTGTTTAAGTGACAGCAATTCTGATACATTTACCCATGGCATCAGTTTTCAAAGCTGATTACCCAGATAAACTAATGTCCTAAAAATGCAACATTCTGGCAGAAAAGAAATTAAGGTGTATTCTGCATTAATAGCCAGGAAATAAACCAGACTTGTGCTCTACTTGACCTTCATGAACCAGTAGAGCATAAACATGTGTCTATACCATTTACGCAGAAGCAAAATAAAACGGAATTTACAAAGCAAGATAATAATGACATTGAACAGATTCCATGTCTTAACTGGATAGAAAGCAGTGTGCTTATTAGTTTGCTTATTAGCAAGGGGGGATATTTTGATCAGCGCATCCTGGTTCTGAAGGCAACCCTAAGTTAAAAGTAGAGGCATGAATTCATTATTTTCCATCTTTTCCCCTGTTATTTTTATCTGATGAGTAGTTGATGATCAGTAAGCTAAGCCATATTCTGAAAAAGGCTCATTGCTGGCTGCTATCAGCAATGGGAAGATAAAATGATCCCCAAGTTTAACTCTGCAGATGGTCCTTCTCTCCCTGCACTCCAAGATCTACCACGTTTGACCACCGACATCATCACCAACTCACAGCACAGCGTAATACACTGCAGATGTAGAGAAACAGAATAAACTTCTAAGACTATTCTGCATATTTAGTTGAAGAGTATCCTTCCTGAAATATATTTATATTCTATAAGACAGGAACTTAGATGATCTTTAAGGTCCCTTCCAACTCTGATCATGCTATGATTCTATGATTTTAAGATCCTTTTAAAAAGCATCAATTTACTTTCAACTCTTTAAATAATAATAAGAAAATGCATCTTTGAGGAAATGGGGAAAAGTAATGAACAAAATCTCTCAGGCACACAAACATTCTTCCAGACAGCCAACTACTCATAACAGTTGTCACGCTAAACGAGCCACTAGTCTGGAAAACATGACCGATAGGTCTCTTGCACTGAATTACCCTGGGTAATTTATTCAATACCTGCAAGGCTACGTAACTATGGCTGATATGCATTTGTGAACCAGAGAAATGGAGCTGTACTGTAATGCAATATAAAAATCAAGAACAAGACTAAATTATTTTAAAATTAACTATGTAAGTCTACTTTAACTGTTGGTAAAACTGTGATAGCAATGGAGAATTAAGCACTTGTACTTACTGAGGAATCAGGAAGATGCTCCTCCTCTTGAGAAAAAGAGCTATTGAAAGCTCTAAATGTCTCACTGTTCTGTTTGTGCTTTTCAATTGTTGCTTGAATGACCTGAAACAAAAATTCCAGCAAAGATGAGAAGTGTCACAAAAGGAGCCTTGGAAAAATTCTCTTGCAGGAAGGTGGTTAGGGATATCATTTTAGTAAAAAACCCTTACGCTTGCATACATTAAATGGAAACTTCAAAACCTTAATAACTATGAGTGGTGCTGTTAACTCACTACTGTTCAAGTTCAAAACTAAGAGAGCTATGAGACAGTATTCTCTGTAAGTCAGATTGTAAGAATATACAAGGCTAAGCTGTCTCAGTCTATTCTCTCACTGGGCTTGAGGATGGCAGGAAATGGGAAGCCATTTGAAGCCCCCTACACTGCCTGGAGACAGTGGGTCAGCAGTGGGAGCATGCCTGGGTCCACATTTCTACATAAGCAGCTTCGCCAGACTAGACACCAGCTTCCTTGCACTGCTGCTTTCATGCAGAACCCGAAAAAGATCATTTTAAAAACAGCAGGTGCTGATTGCATGGTGATTTCCACCCGTTTCTTTATGGTTTTGTATTAACCTGAATCCATTCTCTCTTCTCCTCTTCTGTCCTGTTAAGACAAAAGAAAAATACAGAAAACGTCATAATTCTACTTCCAATATTTTCAGTAAATTCAATTCACAGCTTTATATCCATCAAGATTTTATCTTTGCTATCCACTATTTTATAAACAATATCAATAATTATTGACCTCAACTATCACCAAAAAAATGCCAAAAAGTTTGAATTACTAATACAATGGAACCTACAAGCACTACTAAAAACACTGGTAGCATTCAATGAAGCAAACCAACATAGGAATTTAACACCAACATATTCCCTTGCATATGCAAGTTATGCATCTCTGGTGCTCATCTCCTGGTTTAAAGCTATGCCATACTAGCACAGCCATATCCCCTAGATGGTAAATTCCTACATAAATATTAACAAACCCTGAAAGACAGAACAAGCACCATACCTTGCCTGTAGTTCCAACAATCTCTTTTTTCCTGTTATCGAAAATGTATGAGCCACGTTTTGCTTCACTATTTCTTGGACCTGTAAAAAGAACACGTCAGCTTCTTCTTAGTCTCCATTGCTTTCAATCAGCTTACAAATGTAGTCACTCTGTGAAATACCTGGCAGAAAGGATCACTCAGAATACAGTACATAGGTAGAAAAAACAAGGATTGTTTCCATAATTACTTACTTGTCTTGCTACAAAACTTGTGAATCTGTTTCCACAACCCATCCCCTACAGCTGTAAGGGAAAAGGTGGCTCCTGTATCAGCTAGGTGACAAGGGAAGGCTTCCAAACAAAGCATGGACAGTCACCCTTTTCTAACCCACCTTTGGATAACTACCTCATAATAATCCCCCCCAAGAGATTCAAAGCCAGATTTTAGAATTTTATTATATTTCTGTTTACATATGTGTTATATTTTGGATTGAGAGGGAATCTGATGCTACTGAGTATGGAAGCATTAAAACATCGGAAAAAAGAGGTGCAAACCTGCAGTCCTGCAATGTCCATCTTCTCCCGAACACTGAACTTCTGGCCTATCAGCCTCAGTTTTGGCACACAGTATAGCACCATGCTGTTAAACTGTAATAAGGGAAGATTTTAAATGAAGGGATTTCATGCATGCTGGCTGTTCAGGAGTGGTGTGTTTTACTTTGCAGTTCTCAAGAAGAGATTTAAGGAGTAAGGTAGGTTCACAGATCATTACTTGAAAGAAGTGGACAGACAGAAAGGTCAGCCAGTCGCTTTCCCCTTCTCCCCTCTCTCTGGTACCAGTTTGGCTGCTTTGAAGGCAAATGAGAGCAATTCTGTGAGTGTGAGCAAGAGCTGGTTACCTTACATGGCAAGGTGGTCCTCAGGCAGCAGCCTCTGAGGAGGGAGGTGGGAAAAACCCCTTCAGGGCTGGCAAGCCATCAGCAAAGGCACAAGCATGGAAGAAGGAAGGAAATCCTCAAGGAAAGAGCATCCAGAAAACTGCTGCTCAGAGGAAGGAGTAGCTGGGCTTAGTTGGTGAATGCTTTTTGTATTTGAGAATAGGAAGATGGAAATGTAACATTTCAGAGCACAACTCTGAAAATAAGAGAGCAAGAAGAAAAACTTACCAGGAATAAATACCTATCCTGGGCTGTGCCATTCTTTGCAGAGAGTTTCTGAATGTGTCCTTCTTTAATGAGCTCATTGGCTGGGTTAACAATATCTTCTTCACCACCAAGTCGCTCATAGACTTCCAAAAGCTTGTGCATCTTTTCCTGAAAGTACAAAGTGAAGTTTCACCTGTTGTACTGTTGCTGATATAATGGCAGTTAGGTCTCCATCAGGAAGCATGGTCATATTCTGCATTTCTAAGCTGAGTCTAAAACCACAGCTATATGGGGTATGCTGCAGTCCTACACAGGGGCCTCCCTGGCAGAAATGTACCTCTGAAATAGGTCAGGACAAAATGCTTAAAATATAGTTTTAATGTCATTCAGGCATCTTTATGTCTTCATCAAAATTCTTTAATGAAGGGATTACTTTTTCCTTTTCAGCAAAGCACTGTTTCCACTTATATTAAGTCATCCAAATATTAAAGTCAAAGGAGCTTTCACAAGTCAAAATAAGAAAGGTGTATTAATCTTGCTACTGAGTTTTGGAAAAGTTTGGCTTTTAACCACAAGCTGGAGTGATGTGCTACAAATGGCACTGCAAGCAATTGTTCAGAATGTGAGGACAGAGATCCATGCAGTTACACCCAAATATATGCCCAACCCTGTCTCTAAATCATACCTCTACCCATCTATACATTAAGCTGGAATTTCAGGTCTTTACACACTCTATTTAACCCCATTTGACTTGAGAATTTTCACTACAAATATACATCACACCAGTTCCTGTCCTAATCAGTTATTCTGATCAATGATTAAAAAAAAATGAACAACAAAAGAACCCCACCAAAAAACCCCAAACAAAACCTAACCATTAAAATAAACTCACTGCAAAACACAATGGATGGTGGGGGGCTCTGGACTAAAAGCAAGTAAGGAAATAACCTAAGTCAAAAAGTAGATGTTTTGCACCGGATGGGAGGATGAGGAAGAGATCCCACTAATTTAAAGACAAAGAAAAACCAGTGAATTTATCGAGCTATTTTTTTCAAGGGGGAGCTAGAACACCAAGAGCAGTTCTGTGAAGTCAAACCTGAAATTCTTACTCAGGTATTTTTCCTTTGAGTCTCTGCTCAGGTAACACCTGAATTACAGAAAAATTCAATGCAATTAGAAGCCCTGATTAGAGGCTTAAAATTATTGTAGTAGTCTTTTCCAATAGGTTTTTGTGTACTAACAGAAAAAAAAATCCAACACAGAAAGCAACTAGCTGGTGGCTTCATATTCATCCTGTCTGTGGAGATACTGTACACTGTCCACAGCAAAGTAGTTGTCCAGTGCCTCAAACCAGAAAAAGTTCCACCAAAATATATCCTTATCCAGAGTACACACTAGACTCACATAGACACAGATGTTTTCAAAACTGGTTTTAACTGCCACATACTGAAAACACAGACATCAGATGGTTACTTCCCTATAGCAGCCACAGGAAATGTCTCCAGGTGTCCCCACCAGCCAGGGGAAGGAAGTAAGTGTCTCATAAGGAAGGGGACATAAAACTTAGACCCACAAAAGCAGGACATGTAGCATTTCAGATCAATTAGATACAAAAGCTCCCGAGGCACCCTGGTACACAAAAGGGGTAATATCTGTAACTATAAAGTCTGTTTACTTAAAAAGTAATGCACTTGCTGTTCTGGATGTAAAGCACATAAAGCCAACATTCAGAATCCCCACTGTCTCAGACTGCCCAGCTTTAGAACTAGAGCTTACCAAAGCTATTGGCACATACTAAGTGCATTAGGATGAGCCAAACTCAAACTAAAACAACCTCCAGCCTGGTGAATTACTGTGGGACCAAAAAGCCAGTGAAAATCTGCAAGGACACCTTCTGAATGGATCCAATTGGAATACTGTCAATGTATTTAAATTAGAAGCAAATAATGAGTTTCATAAAGACCTCCTTTTTCAGCCCACTGGGTCATTAGGGACAAGGAAAGCAGCCCAACAACCCATGGTAAATGAAACAGGATCATTTATGATGAAGAGAACTCAGATATCCAACTGATGTTCAAAG
This sequence comes from Nestor notabilis, assembly GCF_000696875.1. Lineage (NCBI taxonomy): Eukaryota > Metazoa > Chordata > Aves > Psittaciformes > Psittacidae > Nestor > Nestor notabilis. Next base: position 20,313 of record NW_009935901.1, read on the forward strand.
CCTTACTCACTGTACTGGAAAATTCTCCCCCAGCCTGCTTTACTGAGCCCGTTGCAATGGGGGACCATTGGTTCAAACACCTATTCCAGTCAGATTACAATTCCATTATGCAATTCCTACTCACCATCTTTCGGATGGCTGCATTCGAATGGTTTGCTGCTGTAGATATGAGCTCTAGTGACTCTGCAATAAAGGTAGCAACAGTTAAGCACTCTCCAAAATATGTCTGTTAACAACAACTTGGGGTTTTATTTCACCTCCCTGATTAGCAATTTTCCTGCAAAATTCCTGTTGCAAAGTTAAGGACTGTGTATTTTTTCCTTTCATGAAGTAAAAAGAACACTTTATGTACACAATCACTTCTGTGTGTTCGTCTGGCTCATGTGCATCTAAATGTTTAATCTTTCTCTCCTAGAAGTCAAGGCAAGCCAAAGCACACAGCGGCAAAAATCCCAAACACCTTCTGGGAATCAACCTACTAAAAGTTAACTTAAGTCTCACTTAGGTCTTCATGAACATGTTTTTAAAAGTGTTTTCTCAAAACAGGACTTCTGTGCTGTAACATGAAGTAACATGAACCCTGTTTTGGCTGAGATCACAGACTCCAAGAAACCAACACAAGTCCATTTCTCAACAGAGTCTAACCTGCTTTCCTGGCAAGCATATACATTTGAGGTCATTATTATTTTCTTCCTTTGGTTATTGCTGAGAAGTCCTTCTGTATTTGTCCTTGGCCATACAATGAATTAAATAAAAATGAGAGATACTCTACCATCACAAACTTCAGTATTTTGTCATTGTTTATTTGACAAAGCTCCCTTCATTCCTAGAGCTAACATATTAACCCTTTTTATTCTCTAAGAGCATTCAAAATCCCTTTGTGCTATGTTTGGCAATAAATTATTCGTTCTAATCTCCATTTCAACCATAGCCCTAGTTGAAAGTATCTGAACATGTGAAGAAAAAATTCCAAGGTTTTAATTGTGCTTATTAGACGGAGAGGAGTTTACATGTACTTTCAGCATCTTTCCTATCTGGAGACTCTTCTGGAAGTTTCTTTAAATAGTCCTTTAGGAGAAGCTCATAACGAGGAATTCTTTGCACTGGTTCAAGCATGTGATGTTGTAATGTCAGGTTTCCACACACCTCCTGTTTCTGTAAGAGAGAGAAAACAAGCAGGCACAGAAGAGTTTGTCTTTGTAAGTAGTTAGAGGACCATAAAACAGCTTCGCAAGCTATCATAGAATCACAGACTCATTTAGGATGGAAAATACCCTTAAGATCATCAAGTCCAACCATTAACCTGGCACTGCCAAATCCTAAACTAAACCATGAACCCAAGCGCCACATCTACACATCTTTTAAATACTTCCAGGGATGACTTGGGTTTACAGGGACAGCCTGGGCAGCCTGTTCCAATGCCTCACCACCCTTTTGGTGAAGAAATTGTTCCTAATCTCCAGTCTAAACCTTCCCTGAACAGCTTGGGGCCGTTTCCTCCTGTCCTGTCCATTGCTCCTTGGGAACAAGCCCTCCTGCCTCCATCCTCCTGTCAGGCAGTTGTAGAGAGTGATAAGGTCCCCGCGAGCCTTCTCTTCTCCAGACTAAACCCCCCAGGTCCCTCAGCTGTTCCTCATCACACTTGTGCTCCAGGCCCTGCACCAGCTCCGGTGCCCTTCTCTGGCCCCACTCCAGCACCTCAATGTCTCTCTTGCAGTGAGGGGCCCAGAACTGAACACGGTTTGAGGTGCAGCCTCATCAGAGCCCAGTGCAGGGGAACAATCACTCCCCTGGTCCTGCTGGCCATGCTATTTCTGATACAGGCCAGGATGCTCGTGGCTTCTTGGCTGCCTGGGCACAAGCTGCTCATGTTCAGCTCCATCAGTCAGCACCCCCAAGTCCTTTACCATGAGCAGTTTCCAGCCACTCTTTCCAAGCCTGGAGCATTGCGTGGGGTTGTTGTGGCCCAAGTGCAGGACCTGGCACTTTGCCTTGTTGAACGTCATCCCACTGGCCACAGCCCATTGATGTAGCCTGTCCAGATGCACCCGTAGAGCCTCCTGCCCACCAGCAGCTATCAGAGCTGACAGGTTTCATGTGAACCTTAGTCCCATGTCTTGCACTGTCTGCAGAGATGCAACAATCCTTTTTCAGATTTTGCATGCTCCTTCCCAAGCTCAGAAAAACTTCCCCTCCATGGCTTTACATAGCATTTTTCCTCCCAAAGACTAAGTAAAACCAGAAACCCCACAGGGCTATAGTACTTGCTAGAGCTTACAGCACAAGCAGCAGACACACTGCTCACATATCCCATCTGGAGAAGGAGCTGCCTCAAATTCTCCTTTTTTTTTTTCTTTCCATTTGACCAAGAAGGAGGGTAAGTTTGATACTGGTTACACTAAATACTATCCAGTAAGGCACTGATCTGCTCTGCTTGCAATGGTAGAGTGTTGCAGTGTACTTATTCTTCCTGTGTTTCTCATTTCTCCTCTCTTAAATAAAAATGCCCATTCACTTCATAGGGATCCTATGAAAATAAGTTACTTGCTTTGAAGCACACAGGAGATTTCTGTTATCGATGTAATCCAACCCCTGAATCCCACATCGGTGTGTTAACCACACACATGCTCTTCTCCATAGCATTGATTTTACGTCAGCTCACTAATGCCATGCCTTGGTCTTTTCTACTATAAGCAGCCTCTCAACAGCCACATTAGTTTCAACACACTTTTCTCAGAGAAATGTGCTTGCTTCAGGTTTTTGCCATTTTCCTTATAAATATCACTGCCCATGACACCCTGCTGGCTCACCCAATTCCCAAGGCGAAGCCTGCAGTTGATGAGTGTCTGAGAGAAAAGGAAAAGCTATCTTTCCAGAAATTCAGATGTAAATTTGCTTTTAAAACTCTCTTGTCACAGTGTAGCAGTGTGAATAATATTTCTGTTTATAGGAGATGAAGTGAAAATATTTTCTCTCAGTGTTTTACAGCACCACATTTCCCAGAAAACGTAACTGGGATGGAAAGAATCAGAGATTCCAAGAAGAACTAAAAGGGGCATGGAACTGCACTACTACATGTTAGTGCTTGGTTTATACTCCCAGTCCACTTACTATAACCTTCTCCATTGCCTTTTTATTCCAGCAATAGAATGAACCTTAACACTGAACAGCAAGAGGGAAGCAGAGGAGGAAGTCACATCAAGGCTCACATCAGTTTTATTCACATGCCAAAAGTCAGCAGTGACAAAATAAACTGTTCAAAATAGGAGAAGTTTAATATTATGCAATGTTTCAAAGTTTAGAGAGTTCACACTGCAATTCACTGTTCCATTAACAGCTTAGGTGAACAGTTTGTTACTGAAGGACCACAACAGACTTCAGCTGGTATTTTGAAAAGTAATAGTGACTTTTGATAGCACAGAGACAGGCGAGATGAGTGAACTAAGTTTTCCTGGTCAAATCTTTGCCTCCTATAGGTACGGTCATTGACAGAAGCAAAAGGTGCTTTGATGTTGCCACTAAAATAACATACAGTGAAATCCTGCCATCGGTGGGGTTCAGAATGGCACCTTCCACATGCACTGCCTGCACTCATGCTGCTTCACTAACTCTTTCTCAAGCAACAGCAGAAATGGTCATGGTCTCAGGCAGCTGCACACCAGCTCTGCAGACTGACAGCTAATCCACATGGCTTGTGTCGGTAGCTTGGTGGTGAGAGAAGACAGGGTGGGCAGATGCCAAGCTGGGTTCAGATAGAACAAAGGTTAAGAAAGGGCCATGTGGAGTGAGAGTCTGATAGGAGAGGACCGTCCCCAGCCCCTGCTCCTCCAAGCCCTGACCCTCTGTGCAGGGCCTCCCTCCCCACTGCTGGGGATTACTTGATTCCCAACAGCTGGCCCAGCCACAATCCTCCCATTGAGGGCAGGCAGCTGTGCTCCCTCAGCAGTTTAACCCACTCCCTGCCAGCTCGCCCTTCCCAAAGGATGGTATCTGCTTTCCCAGCACAGGCAGAGATGCTTGCAAGTGTGCTGGAGCCTGCTGCATCCCTTCAGCTGGCCCTGGGCCTGAGGGTAGAGAGAGGTTTCACAGATACACCAGCATCAGCAGAGCTCTTCCTCCCTCCCCACACAGCTTTCTGTACAATTAAGAGAAAACACATGAAAACATGTGATAAGCATCTTCCTGCAGAGCTGTGAGCCCCAAGAGCTGCATGCCACTTCCTGAGCCTTGCAAAATCAGACCAGCAGCAGATGCTGCTGGTGACACACTCGCACTCAAACACACCCACCTCAGAATGAAAACATATTTATTAAAAAGCAATTAAAATTAGTGATAAGGAAAAGAAATCAAAAAGCATTTATAAATGGACATGTTTGCAGTCAGAACTGCTGGGCCAGGAGCGAGGTTTTGTTCTGTGTCTTCTGATACTCCTCTCAAATATGTGAGCAGAAAAAAACTATCTATGTGAAAAATGCATTTCACACAACAAAAAGAGAAAAAAGGACTGTCACTAAAAATGATGTATTTTTAGTATTAGAGCAGTGTTATCTTGTAGCTAAACACCGTGTGTCACATACTGGGGAAAAAAAACTCACACAAATAAATGAGGATCTCCATATTATGCCAATTAACATACCTGTATGTTCTGAACGACATCTTTAAATGGAGAGGACCTCTGCATACATGTGTTCACCATGTCCATTGCCCTGTCAAAGTTCTTTACATATTCTCCATACATCTTCAGAAAAGGAGCAAGTTTCTGTAGGATATCTCCAAGCCGTGGGTTGACACTCCTATGGGAAAGCAACAGGTAAGCACTGAAATCTCTGGAAATCAGTACTATCTTCAGAGAAAAAACACAACTGCATGACTTTAACAGTTGTCTCTCACATGCACAAGCACTTACACACATATGCAATCAAGATGCTCCAGGCTAAATTTAAAGTAATCTATGTGGTACCCTAGATGAAATGGCCAACATTAATCTAGACGTACAGCAGTTCTGCCCCCAGTGTCACTGTTGTAAGTGAAGATCAAATTCAAACTGACCACACATTCTTAAAGAGACTTCTATAGATCTCTGCTGTCCAGTGCAAAATCCTGCAGAAAACTTCTACTTTGTTAAAATCATCTCTTCCACCACAGCCAAACATCTGAAGAGGTTTTAATACAGAGAGATCACTCGGCGCAGCCGGGCAGTCCCAGAGACATCTGTCTCCTCCAAATTCACAGCTGGGCAGAGCACCAGCCATTTATCTCCCAGCTTTCTTCTCCTGCTGAACTCTTCAGCTGTCAAACAAGCTTCTGACCTCTCTGACTTCCAGACTCTGCAGTTTCCCTCCCTTTATTAAACGTGTACCCATAAGTGCCAAGTCAGGTCCAAGGGTGCTGATACTCACTAATTCTTTCTGGTCATTGATAAACTATATGAAGACTGGCCTCAGCCAAGGGAGATGTGAACTCTGGTCTTGTCTTAATCAGTCAGGGTACTTGGAAAGATGCAGCACTATCTGAAACTTCCACTGCAGGGCACTATGCAGTCAAGGTGTCATCTCAAATCAAGTTTCCTGCATCTGCCTTGCAATTAACGTTTCTACCTATTGCTGCATTTCTGCCTTATCTACAACTTCATGCAGGTGACAAATTTGAATTGGTATTTGGCCTTTACTACTCATTGAAAAACAAAAACAACTCCCAAATTAAAAAAAATCCTGAAACCAAAAAACCAACAAACCCCTCAAACCCCAACAAACAAACAAAATCCCCCCCCCCAAAAGACCCCAAAGAAACAAAACCAACCAAACAAAAACCAACCCAAAAACTAGAACTACACCTATTTTCTTAAAGAAAGCAGGTATACACTGTAACCAATAGCATTTATTATCTCCTAGAACAAAAGGCCAACAAATTCTGGGGTAAAAACACAATGCTGTGGTGCTCAACAACAGAAGTGGTTGTGTAATGACATAAGCAGATTTATAGACATGAAGTCATCCATCTCATCTGTCAAGATTTTCCACTGGTTGACTGCTATAATGCTAATTCTAATATTAAATTTTACATAACCACAATGAAACTCAAAAAACCCCACAAAGTGGCTGTTTCTGGTGACACCTCCAAAATGGCACCTGAGCCTGAACTGTGACATGACAATGCATTTTCCTTCTTTGAGAACTGAGGTTCTTTAACACCTCAGAGTGGGGCCTAAATACTTTATCTATGGAGCCAAAACAAGCAATTTCCTTCCTTCCCCAATACTGCAATTTCACAGTACTGCACTAACAGGAGAGTGGCACTACAGTAAAGAAAACAGCTCTGGCAATACTTTGGACTGAAAAAATTCTCACAATGTACTCTGCAAATTCTGAGGGCTCAAGTCTATTCTGGAAGTCAGAAATCCTTCAGGGACTGCAGACTAATGTATTAAATAACAAGTGAGCTGCTGCATTAAACAATTAAAACCTGGAATGAGATGAGGCCTTACAGTTGCTCTGGCTTCTTGAAAATGCATTTTTAAGAGAACTGTAATGACAGTTACCCACCATTCTTGTGTAATTCTTGTTTTGAGCTCAGGAAGAAGAAATTGTCCATGGAAACAATAGATGGAAGAAATATTTGAAAAGATGCCCGTGATCACTTCAGATGAAATACCTGCTTCTGACAACTTAGTGCAAAAAACCTGCGTAAGACAACAAGACAGTACCAACATAGATTTACAAAAACCAATCCTGCACACACTGGCTTTAGATTGCAGTATTACAAAGCTGACTGCCTTAGAAGAGAGCTACAACTTTTGACTTCTGGTAGTCATTCCTTGGGGTCTTTCAGAGGGTTCAGAAAATGTAAGCCCACTGTCAAGTAGGGGTAGATTTGTGACTACAGGCCATAGTCATATGGGTAAATCAAAAAAGATGGGAGCTAACAAGAAGACTGGGCATCTTGTACTTAGGAGTGCCAGTTGCAAAGAACAACCAGTCCCTGAAGAACAGTTACCCCTATTTCTGTGAAACAAAATAAATATGTGATTATTTTGTTTCTCTGTGTACTGAACAACAGAGAAAAACACCCATCATTTCTAAGGTCCTGAAACAGTCTCTGCTTATCCAAAGCAAACATTGGAATGTCTTCCACAGAGGTCCTAGAGTCAGAGGGTAGAGGGCTCTGCAAGTTACAGCTTCTAACAAGATTTCTAGCAAGGTGACAATTTTCACCCTGCCATGGTTTTAACAAGCACTTTGTTAGCAATGTGACTCATCCTCATCTTTACTCCTTTCCTGCACAGTCAGATTTGTTTTTTTAATTTGAGCTAATTATAGAAATGCCTGAACTCTGCAGACTCGCCTTGGTGTTTATGCGGAAGAAAGTTCAGGCTCATCACGTCAGCTTTACTTTACCCCCATGTGTAAACATGATGGACAACAATTGCAAAACACAGTGGGTTAAGAAAAACCCTAATTTCTGTGAGCCTGAGACTTACCCATGTGGCCTGATTTTAGTAAAACTCAAACCTCTTGCACATTACAGAACAATCACTGATTTCATAATTTCTTAGTGCCTCCAGTGTCCCTGTGATTTCCTCTCCATGTACACCCCAGGAATAACCAAAATGTTGATGGTATCGGTATCTTGGGCTGCTGCTTTCCCATTCTTCTTTCCAACATCCTAATCCTTGGATTCCAGCTCTGGGATCCCCCTTGCCAAAAGCTCACCTCTGGGACCCATGGCACGCAGCCTGGCAAGCGAACTCCATCTCCCACCTGTAAACAGGGGTTTCACACTACTGGGCTATAGGTTAGGGGATGAACAGCAGACATTCTTGCTGCTCACAGAAAAGAAAGCAGAGTTTATTCAAAATCAAATTACCTGGTCCAACAGATGGAGTCTTTTAACATATGCTTCTTCTGTATGGAGCAGTTCATTTGCGATATTGAATAGCTTTTGGGGCTCTGTACACTGAAAGAAAAAGTTAGAAATAACACAATCCATCTGCACCTACAAACCTAAGTTTCATCAACATTTTTCCATTTTTTCAATCAGCCAGATTCCCTGCCAGCAGAGAAGCCTGAAGTGAAGGATGGTAATACATTTCAGAGTCTGCTCTGAAATGCTCCACATTCATCATCAAAGGATCAGTTTGCTATAGTGACATTTTTAGAGCTATTTTCTGAAAGAGCAATTAGTAATGCAGTCAATGGCTGGTCAGCATATCACTGGAGTTCATTATGATTTTCTATAAGGAACCAAAAACATCCTCCAAATGTGGAAATAAGTCTATATTTGGTAACTAAGGCACTAGACTATAACTGTTCTCCTTTTTGGGTTTAGGTCCTGTGACTAAAAAGAAAACTAGAAACCAGACCAGTATGGGCACAGGTCTCTCTCCCTGGCCAGCACAGCACTATTCTCCATGGCATGTTTCTGAGATTTTTGCACAGCTTTAAAGAGCAGCCTATTCGCTGGAAAGAATTTTCAGCAACAGAACCTGAGTCACTCAGTGAAATCTTTCATTAAACTCCTTTAAAAAAATAAACGAGAAAGGATTTACTAAAAAACCTGAATGCAGTTATAAAGCACTGACTTTGTTCACAATTTAGCCAAAAGCTACACAGACTCTTCACTCTTCAAGCGCTTAAAATACTCAAATGATTAGGACACAGGCTTGAGCTTTCTGACAGTCTCTAGATACCTTTTTAAGGGTGCAGGTTTTCAACACCGTGCTTACATATTACCAAACCAGTCAGACCTCAGAGTTGGCTGTTCTGTGTTCAGGAATACAAACATCTAAAAGAGGCAGCAAGGATGATCAAAGTAGGGAAATTTTACTGGGCTGGATCCACAAAAAAAGACAACTGCCATGAAGGTAAGAGAGATGTATGAGTGATTAACAGAACAGAGAGCAACAAATGGGTGCAATTATTCCCTATTTCTTCCACAAGAAAACTAAAGGGCATCGAATAAAATTACCAAGGTGCTGCTTAAAGACCAACTTGAGCCACTTCCTCAAGCAAGATGTCGCTGCAGACAAGCAGGTTCACAGAAGGACTGGACAAATCCATGGAGCAGAAGTCCAGCTGAAGTCTGTTAAACACAACAGGGCTGTTTCCAGTTCAGGAAGCACCTGGGCCTCTCACCAGGAGCAGAGCTTTCCATCCCAAATGCCTGTCTCTCTGTGCTTGCCAGCATTTGTGTCAGGCACTTCAAGGCATAACCCTGAGGGCCACCACCAGATTGTTAGAAAATGTCAATTGAATGCTCTCTTTGAGCTTCTTCAACATCACTTTATTGTGTTTCCAAACACAACTGACAAGAAAAAATTAAAGTAACACCTCCACCTCCTCAACCCCCTTTCAGCAAACTGCAATACAACTTAAAAGACCTCCAGGACTCTACAAAGCTAGCCAAGAATTCGAACAAACCAGACCCACAGTTACCCTACGTGAAATGAAACACCACTTAGCATGAACTACCCACAGTTCCATGATCTAAGCATTAATTGTAGGAAGGTGAACAGCTTTTCCGGGTTTAAAAAAGCATCAGTCTTCCTTCAAAGCAATCCCTCTCTTCCTAGGCACAAACCTGGAGATGGGCAACCATGCCAGGAATAAAGCTTTGGCACATACTCTGCTTACCCCACTACTCAAATTATTTCAAACGAATTCAAATACTGTCTTAAGATATCCTAGCAATGTACAGAACATCCTGTTCCATTCATCCATGTGATATATATTAATATTTAGGGGGAAAGAAAATGAACAAACCCACATTACAGCTCAGAATGAAACGCATTGCTGGCCATTCAAACTCCAGTAACTAGGAGAATCTCACTGAGAAAGAATTTATCTGCCAGTTCTGCAGGGCACAGAAAGGAGCCTGAATGAAAGACATGGATGGAACAGGCCAGCACGCCAACTGCCAACAGCATCTTTTGAGCTTTTCGAATTCAGAATTTGAAAAATCATTATTTCCAAGCAAACACGTTTGTTCTCAGAAGTAAATCTTTACACAGCGCAGCCACTCGCTAACCTCCAGACCTTCACCATCTGCAATTAAGTTTTTATTTCCAAAAAAACCTTGCTGACATCTGCTTAAATACCAAACAGCAGCTAAACAGACTCTCAGCTTGAGCTCAGTTCTAAAGAGTGACTCCATCTGCGGTTGCTGTCTCTGCTAAGGGCAGCGAGTGTTTCCCAGACTACTTTGCAACATATTTGCTTTTCAGTGGACAAAACGTTTTAAATGAAACAGTAGATAAATGAACGTGATGCAGCCCCATTCTTCTAACGTTGTTCTGTGCCATGGCAGGACGGCTTCAACAAAGCCTGAGCCAAAGTTCAGTTCACTATAAATGAGTTATTTCACAGTCTGTGTTTCTAAAGTAAAACAAATTTGCGAACTCAAATGTGGATTATATTCTGCTCTGCCCAATGCACTTGCTGACTGACCTCTCAGCACAGCCATAGCATATTCTGACTGTCCCCCACAGTCACACATCCCCACCAGACATCTACTGCAGAGCCTTGTCAAAATTGTTTCGCTGCTGAGGTCAGAAGAAAGATGAGAAAAGGGAAGCAGGAGGTGTTGACACAGACATGACCCAGCTTCAGTGTGCGCTTGAACCCAGAACCCTCCCATGTGCTGGGCTGCACCCCAGAGCACATGCAGCAGGTCAAGGAAGAGGATTCTTTCCATCTGCTGTGCTCTGGGGAGACCTTCCCTGCAGTCCTGATCCAGCTCTGGGACAACAGCACAACAGGGACATGGAGCTGTTGGAGTGAGTCCAGAGGAGGCAACAGAGCTGCTGTGAGGGCTGGAGCAGCTCTGCTCTGGAGCCGGGCTGAGAGATCTGGGCTGGGTCAGCCTGGACAAGAGAAGGCTCCTGAACGGGAGACCTTATTGTGGCCTTTTAAAAGAAGCCTATAAGAAAGATCGGGAGAGACTTTTCAGCAGGTCCTGTTGTGACAGGACAAGGGGTGATGGCTTGTAACTAAAAGAGGGGAGATTCAGGCTGGACATGAGGAAAAAATTCTTTACGAGGGTGGTAAAATCCTGACACAGGTTGCCCAGAGGGGTGGTGGATGCACCATTCCTGGACATATTCAAGGCCAGGCTGGATGTGTTCTGGGCAACCTGACCTAGTTGAAGATGTCCCTGCTCATTGCAGGAGAGTTGGACTAGATAAGCTTTGAGGGTCCCTTCCAACCCAAACTATTCTATGATCCTATTCTATGACTTCACGCCACAGAAAGCTCACTCCAGTGCTCAAAGCAACATGATGCTCTTTCACTTCCTTGTGGAAGTTTCAAAAATTCATTTCCAGATGTTACTGTCCATAAGACATTTTAAAGATAAAGGAAACACCAGCCTGAAAACAAACAGAACCAACTTCTCTCAAAGGTCAGATACACACCAATGGTGGGAATGCTTCTGCACCTCAAATACCCCAGTCACAGACACAGGTTAGGGTGTGGCACATGCTGAGCTGACTTGTGCCGTCAAGTGCCCACAAGTGCATCGCTGCTTGCTGCGATCCTACTCACCTACACGGCTGATCCTGGTGAGCATACCCAGGCCACGGAGCCCTGGATGCAGAGACCAACCCATGTGACTCAAAAAGCAAACTGGAAATGAACATTTAAAGTAAAAAATGAAGGCTTGATAGGAGGAAAGCTTGAGCAACACGCTGCAGCAACCAGTGTTCATACAACTGGTTGTGCACAGCCACATTCAGTATTCAGTTAGCACCTCTGTCACAAGGAACTTCCAAAGAATCCTACAGGAAAGCTGCTGGGATACAGATTAGGCTAAAATAACATAAGTTATGCTTTAAAACCCCACTAGCCACACCTACAAAGAACACAGAAAGTCCTAGAAAGATGACAGAAAACTTCCTATTCAAAAATGCTGAAAACAATATGGAAAAGTTATCCTGTGCTTGGTGATCATCTTTGTTGTATTGAGATCTCATTTTCCTTAGGATATTTTAAGAAAAGATGATAAGAACATGTCTGATTTTTCTTAGCCAGCATTATGACTGGTTAAAACATTGACTTATGAAATTTTTTCTCAGCATGGAGATAATACATGGAGATAATCCTACCCAAAGGTCTGACTTGCAGGTCTGGAGGCCAACTTTTCCAGCACAAACAGGACAATGATACCAGAAGTCAATCTCCAGCCATGTCCAGGCAGAGTGTAAGCATGTATCAGGGACTGTGTAAGGCCCATATGGGACTTCATTATTACTATTTCACACAGCAGGAAGCAGGACAGATGGAGAAAGGCATTTTTTAGTGATTACTAATGAGCACATATTACTCTTAGTGAAAAATATCTAAATAAAAAGATATGAAGAAGTGTTAGCCATCTCCAGAGCATTACTCTGTTGCTCCCAGGCAGTCAGAAGAAGCCTTGGGTATATGACTACAGAACATGACAGCCCCTCAGACTCACTTTCATGCCTCTTTTTTTTTTTGTAACCATCAAGGCTAACATGCCTCAGTTTCTGGAGCTCCTGACATTTTCTGAGACATTATCAAAACTAATAAGCTCCCTTTGTTCATTTTCATTTTGACAAGAGATAACTGGAAAGCTCAGTAAGTCACTCCTGAGATTTAAAACCATATTCCAATAATTTTGAGCTAATAGTGAGACCTGTTAAACTGTGCTGCAGACTCCCAGAGGAAGCCACATCACACCGCAGAATTAAATAAAACAATATGAGTCCTACATCTGGCAGTGTTGTTTCACCAGCCGTGGGATGTGGGAAAGCTTGGGTGGTGGATGGAGAGAGATCTGAAACAGAAAATTAGAGAAGAAAGAAGCAAATCTGATCTTTTTCCCCCCTACTTATGTTTATTCATGAGCTTCACTTAGCTTGATATACTAGGATTTACTGAGCCATCACTAAATTATTCTGCAGCTGTACTTATGCGTCTTCCTCCTCCAACTATCACAAAGCTTTCTGGAAAGCTGCAGATGTAAGGAGCTGTTGGTTACCCCTGTTGTGCAGTTGCAAAGCCTGGTACTAAGAATAGCACAGGGATGCAGGAAAAAGATGCTGGCTCCTGATACAAAGCTTTCTAGGGGGAGCTGGGGTCTTCCCCGCCCTCAAGCCAGCAGCTGGTGCTGACTGAACTCTGCTCTTTCTTCAAGCAGGACAGGTATCTTTTTTTCTGGAAAATTCCCAGTTTTGTCAAGGGTGATGTGAATTTCAGCCTAAGAAACCGCAGATCAAGTCAACTTCAAATCACAATGGCTGTCCTTGCTGGAAGCTGTGGCCCTTTACCCTAAGCCTTGGTCCATAGCACCGCAAATCTGCAGCAGAAATGAAGGGGTGATTTTCACACGCACATTGGCTTTGCATGCTGCATCCCCAGAAGAGGGCACAACCCTTACACTGTAGAAGAAGCAGCCAGTCTCTAAGCCTTCCCCCTCCACCTGGCTGCAAAACCAAGCTAACAGCATCAAAACTCCCTTTTGGAAGGTGAAATCAACTCAAAATGCAAGGGAGAACCTGAGGTGCATCACCTAAATGCACTTCAGGAAGGAGAGTAACACAAGAAAACAAAACAAAAAAATCATCCTCTAGAGATATCTCTTTTCTAAATTCACCAAGCATCCTGCAGAGAATTATGACCTTGTAACTCTGTGTTTTGTCAGCATTATTTCATACTATATCGATACTTAACTCAAGGAATAAGACTTAAAGAACAGCCATCAAAACTCATGTATCACAAGACACTGGCATTTGCCAGCAAGTTACTCCTTAATCACATGGCAAAGTCTTTTGCTTGGCTTGTCACAGCTGGTTTGATACTGCATTCCTAGTCCAAACAGTAAATTTAATTACCAGATTAAAGATATTTTTTGTTTAATTCAATGCATTATTTTCTTGCTGGCATGTAACAATTAATAAACAATCTTTAAATAACATTTCAGTTGCACACATGCACATATATTATGAATATAAAATAATTACAGTATTTCACAGTGTGTGTATATATTTACAAACACGTACACGAGGAAAACCAACAGCAGCAGGCAAGAAGCCTTGCACTGTGATGGTGATGCTGCCCATCTGAGATGTAAAGAAGCTTTCACTGCAGACTACTGAGGAGATAGGGGATCTCAATGGCTGCATTAGATGTTGTCTTAATAGATCATAGAATCATAGAGTGGTTTGGATTGGAAGGGACATTAAAGCTTATCCAGTTCCAACCCCCTGCCATGGCCAGGGACACCTTCCACTAGAGCAGGTTGCTCCAAGCCCCTGTGTCCAACCTGGCCTTAAACACTGCCAGGGATGGGGCAGCCACAGCTTCTCTGGGCACCATGTACCAGTGTCCCACCACCCTCATGTATCCACCACTCCCATAATTTTACAAGTACAGATGTGGATAATACAAGATACTGTATTAGCAGTAGGTGCTAACAGCAAGATGTTAATTGGAGCCTTCATCTCTAAGATGTTGCCTGCAGATGCCCACTTTAAGTTCTTGCACACAAGATAAAAGACAGAGGTCTCCTTTAGCAGTACAGACCCTGCAGTCCTGCTGGATCCCCTAAACTCGATGCCATTGATTTACTTCTGTACAAGTCCAAGACAACCTGCACCACAGCCTTCTATGCCCAGATAGTCCCATCCAGCATAGGCAGTCCAAGGCAAGGCTGTGCTCCCTGGCTCTCATGGAGGTGGGACAGGCTGATGGGTTCCTCCTCCTGAATCTGCAACAGCTGCCAGGGACTGCAGACTCAGAAAGAAGCAAACAAGATAACATCCTCCCCATTTACCACATACCTGCATGCAGTTTTCGTCATGTCACTGCCTGATTTGACCCAGCAGCTATTTCATGAGTTTTAACTGCCACGTTTCCAAGGGAATAAGCAATTGACATACACAAATCGGGATATACTTGGTGATTCCAACAGAACCACCCGATTGGCACAAACAAAGTGTGAGTGCTACAGTTTATTAGTTGCTCATGCTCACCATATACTTTGAAGAACAAAAATCCATTATACTAACTTTACTGTCATGATGGCTGAGGGGGGAGAAAAGGAAAAAAATCCAAACATCCCCAAACACCAACTAAAAACCCCAAGAAACAAAGAGTGGAATATTTTGCAGTTTTGCTCAAAGCATCTTCTGTTTTCTTTTTCAGAAAAAAACTAACCCACCCTATCATCACTATTTCTAAAAATAACTGTCTTGATAAATAGATAATGAAAGGAATCTGTCATTAATCTTAGGTAGATGCAGCAAATACACAACAGCCTGGACTACATTAGTCTGGATTCAAAGAAAATCTCTTCTAGTGTCAGTTTCCTGATGAGTAATTTGATCTATCTACCCTCAAAACAACTTTTTTGCACTCATGAAATAATCACACCACTTTTTGTCTCAAAAAGAAATCACTGTTGGAAGAGATTCCATCATACACATCCTCACAGGATG
The DNA here is from genome assembly GCF_000696875.1 of Nestor notabilis. Classification (NCBI taxonomy): domain Eukaryota; kingdom Metazoa; phylum Chordata; class Aves; order Psittaciformes; family Psittacidae; genus Nestor; species Nestor notabilis. The sequence continues at coordinate 35,767 of NW_009935901.1, forward strand.
CAAGGCTGTGACCCTGCAAGATGCACTATCCAATTTGCCCTCTGAAGATCATGAAGGCCCGCTTGAAAACGACATGATCTAGCAGCTAGAAGCTGCTCGACCCAAACGAGACACAGAAAAGCTCACCTACAAAAGCAGTTAAATTTTAATTCCTTACCTCTGGCTGTGATGTATTCTCTTATATGAAACCTTTTAAATCAAGACTGGGAACCTTTCTAAATGGTACTATTTAGGTGAGGAGCAAGTTATGGCCTGCATCAAGCAGAAAATCATGATGACTGTCATGATCATTTGATGTAAACCCCAAGCAGTGTATGAAAGTGATGCAACAGATCTCAGAGCACTTAACAGCAATGAACCAAACTACCTTACCTTGTTTATATCCAAATACTCTAACTTTGGGACTTCTACTGTCTCTTGCTCCTCGCTGCTTCCTTCATCAATGTCACTGTCTTCCTCCTGTGTGGAGTCTCTCTTCTGCTCCGCAGAGGAAGGTTTGATGCTCTTTTTGTCAGATTCCATCTCCCCTGGGTTCCCAGCCATGCTAGGCTTTTTCTGCTCTGCACCTTCTTCGCTGGGGAAGGTTTCCCCTGCCACACTACAAGAAGGACTGTCAATGCCACTGTCTCTGTTGGGAATTTTACCATTACCATTCAATTCTGCAGTTGAGTCTTTATTGCCAAGCTCTGCAGAGGTCTCTTTGCTCACTGTCACAGCAGTACAGTCTTCACAGCTTTTGTTATCACTTATACTTAGCTCTTTAATTTTCATGATGTCTGTGTTGGACAGATCTGCACTGCACGGGGCGTCTGGCTCGTTCTCATCTGGTTCACTTTTCTCATTTGAAGAACTGCTGGAAGCCACCATGTCACAGTCACATAAGCTTGGCTGTTTGGGTGAGTCCAGGCCAGGGTCCATCTTAAGAGATAAATTGAGCTGGTTTCTTTGAAGAATATGTACAGGTTGCCTGCAGGCAAAGAGAAAGCACCACAGCCATTCGTAATAACATCCAGAGGTTTCAAGAGTGCCCCAAAACAAGGAGTGCCTTATTATCATTTGACTCAAGGTGTATTTCTTGCACCCCTCTGACAATCCTAGGAGGCAAGTGTGTGCACACTGCCATAATGACATTCACCCAACAATTCCCAGTAAAAACACACCACCCCCAGCCGTAAGTTTTACTGAAATGGTACCACTAGAACCCTGGGCCTTTAATACTCCCAACACTGCCCTGAAAAACAGTTTGGTTTGATTTGCTTTTTGGAGAGTTTTCATGTATTTGTAAACAAGCTAGGTCTGCAGCAAAATATACATATTTTACCATTTAGTGCCCCTTATATATAAAGTTTCAGAGGCAATGCTGTTCTACAGGACACTGTTCCACAATACATTGTGATTTAACTCTCCCTTGCCTACAAGAAGCAAGCTAACAACATCTGTGTTTACTGAATCTTAGGCAGAATCTTAGGCAGAAAACTCAATTACTTTATATCACAGTAATCAAGTTCCTACGATCAAAATCCAATCTTGACACCAAGGCAACGTACTGAAAGCAGACTCTTGGGCTCTTGTTTCTCATAGAACACTTACCAAATTCATCAGGTCTTAAGCTCCTTAAGAACAACTGCGTGATACAAACTGAAAGTTGCTGTAATATATGCTTTTATAAAAACAAACAAACAAACAAACAAGCAAAAGCAACTCATTGTGTAGTCAGTCAGGTTTTGCACTTCCAGTAGGAAACATCTTGAGAGGAGTTCCTACATGATAATTACAATTAATGTTTTCTATGGTTAAGTTCTAAGTTAAAAATGCAGAAAAGAGAGATTAGAGCAGTTCTCCAAAACCATATTTACCTAATACTTTCAAATCTCTCAATGAGCGTGTTGACTCCTGCTGATATGGGTATTTCTTCTTCTCCAGGTGCTACGCTCCTTGATGACTTGGGATCAGCTGGCAAAGGCCGAGAAGGTGCAGGAGGAATTCTTTCCTGCCCAGGTTTGAGATGGACAGGCTTAGGAGGTACTAATAAAAGACAGGGGGAAAAATGGGAAGATAAATCTCCATCTTCTTTATCTTAAACTGGGAACAAAATCCAAGCACTCAGTGCAGATCGGGGGTATCCATTCTTTCCCCACCCTTTATAAATGGCACAAAGCCAGCCCCGAAGTATTTCTCAGGCCAAAGCAAGCTGCCGTACACTAAAGAGAAACAGCAGGCTTCTATTTTGTGTTTCTCGTGCTGTATCCTGATAATGACCCAACAGCTCACAGAACTTTACCGCTTCCTTGTTATGAAACAGGATGCACAGCTCACCCCTTCGGTTTTGCAAATGTGCTCACCACCAGAATCCCCTCTCAGACTTTTTAGAACTCAGGCATCTGTTGAACCTCTTATACTGGAAAACAATAACGAAAACCAACCCAAAACAAACCACCAAAACCCATCCCACCATGGATTTCAGTGCCTTGTGTTTGCTTGCTCACAAGCACTACAGGCAGAACATAACAGTTTCTCTTCCTTTCATTCTCCCTCCCCCATCTTCTGTGGTGCTGTCTTCACTTCCTCTTTTGGTTCTACATTCAGCTCTGTATGATATAAATAAAGTACGGGGTGTATGAACATATACATTCTGCTTAAGGATTCAGCAGATTTAATACAGTATTTTAAAAAAATGTCATTTTAAAAAATTTATTCAGACCTTGCACTGCTTGCAGGGTACATGGGTTTGAAAATACACAAGCAGTAACCCCAGCAACAGGTTCACATGCTGCTGTAGCTTCACACACTGAAAGCAGCCTCACATGGGGAGACCTGACACTACAAGGCAGGAAAACCAACTGCATGACTACTCCCAAAGCACACGCTACTTGGGTAGGCAAAGCCAAGGATCCACTCCAGTCCAGACTATCCACAGAGTTAATACATTAAAGGAGGAAACTCTAAATATGTGGTTTTTTTCAAGAACAATTTATTTCAGGCATTTCCAATTTTTAAATGGTCCAGACAGCACATCAGCATAATGTGATTAATATTGTAATGGAGTTTTAATTAGCAACGGCTCTGAACATAATTTCAGGGTTACTTTCTGTAGGAGGATAAATGGAGGCATATACACCCAAAAAGCCAATTGCTGTTGTCCCTACCCTGCAGAAGGCTCTGCATCTGTTCTGAGCTCCATCATCAGCCCAGATGTCCTCCCTGCTCCAGTGGATCAGGAGCTGCCATGGACAGTCATTGTCTGAGGTCCATGATGAAGGACTGTTCAAAGAGTTTTTAAGCTCCAAGTAAAGCTCTGCTTTAAACTACCTATATTACTGGATTTATTTCAGTACCAAATGGGACACTTCCTCTAAAACGACTTATTAGAGCAGTCTCCAAAACCATCCAGAATTCCTGTCTTAAAATAAAGGTGTTAATAGTTCAATTTTGAAACCACTACCACAAAACCTGTCTTACACAAGAATAACAGGTGAGCAGGAAAAGGAAATAATCTTGAATATGAATGGGATGGTGGAGCCCTATGTTTGGGTCACTTGGTGTTCACTCACACACCGCATGATCAGTGAGAGCCTAGTCATATCTCCTTGTAAAAACAAAACCAAACCTAAAAAAAGTACCCATGCAGCCATCTTGCTCATCTAGCCAGCAAAGGTAAGCTCTAGGCTCTTTACAGAAGGGGCATAATGCAGCAGGCAGACAGGACAGAACCTGCCCCACATCCCCTGTCATGCCCTTCATAGTTTCAGACTGGTCCACAACTCTCGGAAGTTCACTGCCAAAGCATTTACACTAATGGCAATGGGTGTCACTGGTGTCCAAGAAAACATTTTATGGCTTTCCTGTTAGTGAACTCCACCTGAGTCTCCCAAGACAGCACACCGCAGTGGACAAAAAGTAAGGAAGGAAATGCTTCTGTTCATTCATTCTGAATGTTTATTGAAGGAAATAATTTTGAGCACTGAGGCAAAGCCTATCAAGCATGATTACGAAGCAAAATTCAGCCACACAGTGTTGGCGCAAAAAGCCTATATTCAGAATTTACACATCATAACACACACTTTTAAACTCAAAACCGTTTTAGACTGCTACAAAAGAAAAAAAAAAAAAAGTAGGTGCTTTTAGTGGGGATTTAGGACCCAGAGTGGGAGCCCAGGGAGCCCTCCTGCCCATGGTCTGAAGCCACCTTCCACACATCAGCCCATGCAGGAAACAAAGCTGCTATTTTCTTGCTTGCAGGTCCCAGCCACAAAGCAGCACAACCTTGGATGTAGCTTCCAGTGCCTGTTCTGCACACAGACAAGTAAACTGGTGGAGAAAGGAAGCAAGCCAGCTAAATGGAAGAGATATTAGTATTATGTAGCACACTTCAGGTTGTGCCTGGAGGCTGAAGCCATGCGCTGGGATGGTATTTCCCCAGTCCTCCTTCATCCCTGGAGACATTCAAGGCAAGGCTGGATGTGTTTCTGAGCAACCTGATCTAGTTGAAGATATCCCTGCCTATGGCAAAGGGTTGGAGTAGATGAGCTTTGAAGGATCCTTCCAACCAAAACCATTCCATCATTTTATGATAGCAGCCTACAGCTATTTGGAGGAGACAGAAACCAAGACACAAAATCTTTGTTGCAGAAGAAGCAAGTAAAACAATGAGAAGAAGAGGGACAGATTTAATAAGAAAGAAAGACAAGGTTAAATACGTGGGAGAATATATAACCTGGGGCTGTAAAACAGCAGGGAATTAGGTCCCTTTCCTCACTCCCAAACCAGCATCTTGACCTTTGCATTACTTCACCCCACTGGCCACGAATTTCTCTCCCAAGTGCTATCTCTACAGTAATGCACATTTATCAGCAACTCGATGGAGGCATTCCCATTAATCATCCCAGTGATGGTGGGTCTGGTATGACTCACTGGGAAAGCTGGGAGGACCTAATAGAGAAATTCAAGTGGTGCCTCACTTGAATATTTACTTGCTTCAGTTACGGTCCCTTGACAAGAAAAGGCCTTAAAAAAAAACACATAATGAAGCAGAAGGGTTATTCCCTCGCACGTGAATACACTCGTAAGAAGAATAAAAGACCCAATGGCACAACCTTGGATGGGGTTTAAGAGCTGCTCCTAGAGTCCCAGGTGGTGATGCCAGCACAGAAACAGGCCCTAATGAGGCATCCATATAGCTCTAGGGAGAAAGCTCTGGGACGAAAGGTTCTTGCATAAAAATACCAACAAAAAAACAGAGGAAAGATTTACGGCAATCCCAGGCACAGCTACAGGTTGGGCAGAGAAGAGATTCAGAGCAGCCCTGTGGAGAAGAACTTGGGAGTGTTGGTCGATGAGAAGCTTAACATGAGCTGGCTTCAGTGTGCGCTTGCAGCCCAGAAACCAACTGTATCCTGGGCTGTATCAAAAGAAGCATGACCAGCAGGTCAAAGGAGGTGATCCTGCCCCTCTGCTCTGCTCTTGTGAGACCTCACTTGGAGTATTGTGTACAGTTCTGGTGTCCTCAACATAAAAAAGACATGGAGCTGTTGGAGCAAGTCCAGAGGAGGCCACAAGGATGATAAGAGAGCTGGAGCACCTCCCTTATGAAGAGAGGCTGAGAAAGCTGGGCCTGTTCAGCCTGGAGAAGACTGTGTGGAGACCTCATAGCAGCCTTCCAGTGTCTGAAGGGGGCCTATAAGGATGCTGGGGAAGGACTTTTCATCAGGGACTGTAGCGACAGGACAAGGCGTAATGGGTTTAAACTGAAATAGGGGAAGTTCAGGTTAGATATAAGGAAGAAGTTCTTTACTTGTGAGGGTGGTGAGGGACTGGCACAGGTTGCCCAAAGAAGTATTAAATGCTCCATCCCTGGCAGTGTTCAAGGCCAGGTTGGATAGAGCCTTGGGCGACATGGTCTAGAGTGAGGCACCCCTGCCCATGGCAGGGGGATTGGAACAAGATGATCTTAAGGTCCTTTCCTCATAGAACCCTAACTATTCTATGATTCTGTTGCTGCAAGGCAATGTACCACACTGTCACAACTACATACCTATGGACATGGACACCAAGAAGATGTAAGGATGATTTACAGGAAAAATGTCAACTTCAATACAGTTAATTCAACAAAAGCCAATTTTTTTTATTATTATTTTGACAATTCCATTTTCCTGGAGAGGCATTAAGTGTTTTAAGTATTCTCATTTCTTTACTGGGTATAGAACTCATGCAGTAACAGGAGATCAACAAACTCTACAGGCAAGAAAAGCCATTTCAAAGTTACAAAGTCAATAAAAGTGAGTAGAAAAAAAATTGTACCACCTTCCCTTCCTTGCAAAGTATCATATGTCCTGTTCTCTCCTGTCTGTCAGATGTAAGCTAATTGCAGATACTTTTAAAAAGTAGTTTTATAATAAAGAGGTGAAGTGAAAGAATAAAATTATTATTTAGAATTGATGACAAAGAAGTGTCTTTCAGGCAGATGACTGGCACATTCATGACCAAGACTTGTAATGCTGATTTGCCACTTTGGATAACCTGGCTCAGTGTCAGACACCAGTATGTGGTGTGATTTTCTAGTACTGGGTACTACACAACAGGATCTCATGGGAATTTTCACTGGGAATCCTATTTCTTCTTCCGCTACTTTTACAGCAGTGACCAAAATATCTTCTCTCTTTTTCTCACGTGACAATGACCAACTATCACACGGACATGCTTCTTATATAAAATTTGGTTTATGAACTTAAGACTTTTTTTCAGCATCACCCTCCTTTGTTCCAAACACCTCAAACTATATGCTTTCTGCATTTGCAATTCCCTTAAGGCAATCACCCATTTTATACAGTATTGGCATGGGAGGCGCTTGACCAACTGACCTGACAAAGTACAACCACATGTCATTTCACTGATGGAGAAACATGAAAAGAATTTATCCTTTTTCAAGAAATTTACTGCAGTCTTTTTCTAGCATTCACAAGTCATAGGGAAGAAAAGCTGGGGAGAACAGAAGACCTGCCTGCAGACCAGATGGGATATCTTCCTGGCTTCTCTTCTACGATGCTTTGGGATTGCCACCTCTTTGACTATGATTCTGGCAGGTCTGTACAATCACCACAGCACAGATGCTACCCTTGCACGTGACTGATTTAGCTTCTAGTTCTTATTTTTTAAATGCATGTGTTCCATTTAGATATTCCCTGCTGCTCTGCACAGTTCTGACATTGACAAAACGGAACATGACAAATGGAAAACAGAACAGTTTTTAACAATAAGCTATTCTTACCTAAATACTTAAAAATTATTAAAGAATGGAAACAATATTGCTAAATAAACTTACACTTTAAAGTTGCATGAGGTGTAACAACAATACAGGAAATACAAATTGACCAGCTAAGTAATATGTTATTCCTGAATCATTTTCTTCTTGAAGACTTCCCTAACAGGTTATCTAACACTGGAAAAAATTAAGGTAATAACAGTACCAGCTGCACTTGAACCTTCAAACGCAAAAATAATTATTTTGCTGTGACCTAAAATTAAACCAAATCATTTAAAAAATACTACACTTCAAGTGTGATAGAACCTTGTACAGTTGCTAGAAGGACAAAGCCACTTGCCTTGGGGTTTCTGCAGAGGATGCATTTTGGCCAGTGGAGTTTTGGTTTTGGGCTTCCTTCCAGTTTGATGGATACATTGCGTCGGGCTGATGTGCTGCAGTTCCCCACATGCTTCCAACACCGGATTTGAGTCAATGTGACATTTGATTTGAAAACGAGAACAAGGGCAACCTGAAGGAGGGAGGGGAAAAAAGTATTTATTTCGTTCTATTAATCCTCCAGAAAATTTGTGCTACTTTTAGAAGCATATCACTCATCTAAGTTCCTGAGGAAAGGGAGGGGAGTAGGAGGAGGGTGAGCCATTCACTCACAAGTTATTACAACCAATATATCCAGCCTTAATGATCATCTAGCTGATGATAATCAAATTGGCTGACTGGTAAGACAGATGGAGTTTTGGAAATCAAATCTCCAATTAATTAATTACTTCTTTACTATGGACACCCAAAATAAAAGAGTAAATATAGAAGATAAAAACCATTTCAAAAGGATTTCTCCGAACAGAAATAAAAGTGCCTCAGCAGAGAACATCATGTTATTTAGGAACATACAACTAAGTCATGGTGAATTAGAAACATGTCCTGCATGGGGAGAATGGTACAATCACCATTCCTTCAGGATATATAATCATTCAAGCTGCATTTTACTGCTATTGATTATTTCTTCTTTCAAAAGGCTCTGGTCTGAAAGATGCCATTAAGATATGATGCAGTGAGAAAACAGAGAAAGAAGTGATTAATATATTTGTTTGTCTTTTAATTTAACATTCTTGATTCATTTCTGTGGGGACTGTGGAAATAAACCTATATATCCACTTTCATATAGTGGATACTGCATTTTGTTATTTGCTTTGGGTTTTTTTGGATTTGTGGCAAGCCTACAGCTTTACTAGTATGTCATAAAGAAGGTAAAAAAAGAGCTTAAAAAGGACTGTGGTTTAAAACTGCTGCAATGGAACACAAAAATAAACATGCTTCCAGCAGTATTGAGAAGTGGAAAACATATCAAACATAGAAATCTGAATGCTAATCCTTAAAAAAGTAGCAAACATTCTTTCCATATTCCCATTTTAAAGCGGACTAGCTGAAATAACCTGCATCCTGTAGAAAGGATTCATCTAAATGTGAAACATCAACCTTTGCCTTCCTGTGATGTGTTCAAGAACATGGCATTAGCTTCAGAAATGCAACCTACTCTTGGCGAGATTGATATTAAGATCATAAAACTGAACTGACAAGCACCTCCATCCGTATCAGCTAAATTATCCTGAGTTTATACTAATAGTATTAAATAAGGATGTGACCTTCTGAATAAAACCTTTGAGCCATCAAGCCAGCCTGGGGAGATTAGCTGAGGGCTCAAAACACAGAAACTTCCACAGAGATACACATTTTTATTTTTTTAACATTACAGTCAATTTTGCTGACAAAAATCAAGTCAGTTGGCACAAATGTATTTACTGATCTCTGCTACCCAAATATACAACCCTGGAATTCCTTGGTATGGCTGACAGTTGCTGCTGTTGAAGCTTCGTTAGCATTTCTAGCACAAAATCTGCTTTTCAGCAGATTTGACACCAGCTATTAAACTTCCAGCTGAAACCAGGAATTTGTAAGTACTAGGTTTTATTCAAATATAATCTCACTTAACAGGGAGAGGCAGTGAAAATAAAAGTAGATTATTAGGGCAGATTAATAGATTATTGCAAACACATCAGCACAGAAAGAGTTTACACAGATGCCTCAGCTCTGGGTACCAACGTATCCCTCTGACATCATCAGCAAGAGCAGTGCTGCAGCAGGATGATTTTTTAGGGGAAGGACCAAAACTTTCTCCTTATTAACAGTAGCTCAACACAGCAAGAAATTGAAATTGAGCACAAGGGAAAAGCTCTAATTCAAGAAAATGAAAAGGGTGGAAAACAGAACTCAGTGTTTCAGCAGGTATTCACCAGTGCCTGTGTCTGGAAGACAATCCAGCAATGCTGTATTTTCCTAAAAATTACTTCAATGATCCAGTTCTTCAGTGGTCTAATCTCTGTATCTCTAACAGCTATAGGACAGATCAAAAGATACCTCTAACCATGCTATGTCATTTGACCACAGAAGCATTGTCTCTGTCGTCAAGTACCACAACCCAGGGGTATCTTCAGCTGGGCATCCTAAGCTGAGCCCAGCTACTCTTATGCTGACTGGTACTGGTTACCCTTAACATTTCCTGTTCCTCTTCAACCAATGCCACAAAAAAGGACTATCTTGTTGGTACCATTTTGTAAAGTATCAAAAGGAATTAAAGTCCAATTCTTTTCTCTTTCCTACTGAGATTCACTGTTGGGAAAGCAGGTCCAACCATCTTTCTTTCTTAGTGATAAAAATAAGAGCTTGTGCTCGCTTGCTTGCTTTCAAGTGCATGGCACAACCAGACACCTGCTTTATCTCTAAGCTAAAAGCTTGTACAACCTGCTTACACTACTGAAAAGTAGAGCACTTTGATGCATATTTTATGAATTCAATAGAAGTTTTTGTCTTCTATTGCATAAACTTATCAAACAATCAAGGCACGAGACCCTACAAAAGTATGTACTCAACAAATGCATCCATCTTGCCCAAAACAAGCTCTGAACTTGGTGCCAAATGTTCAAGGACTTGTGGTCAGAGGCATCTGCAGAATACTTAGCAAAGCCTTATGCTACTTCCCATTAAACAAGGCCTGATACTAATAAAAAAAAACAAAACAAAAACAAAACCCAAATAAAAAAACAAAAACGAGGAAAAAAAAAAAAACAAAACAAAAAACCAAAACAAAAACCAACCAAGCAAAAAACTCCCCCACAAAACAAAACATCTAAACACATGGTATTTTGTATCATCTTGTATCATCTTGCACACTGCATATATAGGTTACTGCTGATAATACATCACTGCTCACCTACTGCCCACACCCAACCTGCACATTTATAGATGCCAAGACTACATGTGCACAGAGAAGAAAATAAAACTGGTAAGTAGTTGGAAAGAAGAGGAACTTGGAAAGCCACAAGTGCCTTAAACACCAAATGTAGTGTTGGCTCTAAATCAAGACAAATATGCATGGGTGAAACCACAGAAGTGGCTTTCATTCTTTTTTATTTAATTGAAGCCAAGATAGTTCTCTCTATTCATCTCTCATGTGGCCCCAAGGGGTGCTTTTTGCACACAAGACATGTTTTTTCAAGTGCTATAAAATTACTTGTGAGAACAAGATTTACTGGATTATTTCACATAGAATTCTCTGAAAGTAAAACCCACTGTCTGCTGGGCACGGTCCAGGGTGATCCTGGGAATGGAGAAGGAGAGGGAAAACATAAACAAGATCCAGGCATAGCCCACAGAGCCACCCTCAAATGTCTGTGGTTCTCCCAGACGCTTCCAGAGGTGGAAGGAGGTGATGGAACCCTCATCACATGCCTTCCTGCACCCACCAACCCTGCAGGATTCAAGGCAGAAACCACCTTCTCTTTGCTGTCCGGTCCAGCGTTGGATTATGCGAACCTTCCCTAGACCAGATTAGCCGTAACTGCCATGGAAGCACTTGGGATGTGCACTGTGTCATGGTTTAAGACCAGCCGTCAACTTGGAACCACCCAGCCGCTCGCTCACTCTCCCTGCCGCGGAGGGATGGGGAGGAGAATCAGAGGAATGTAACTCCCACAGGTTGGGATAACAGCACTCCAGTAAGTAAGGTATAATACAAACCACTACTGCTACCAATAATAATGATAAGAGAAATAACAAGGGGAGAGGACACAACCGCTCACCACCCACGGACCGATACCAAGCCCGACCCGAGCAGCGATCTGGGCCTTCCGGGTAACTCCCCCCAGTTTATATACTGGGCATGACGTGCTGTGGTATGGAATACCCCTTTGGCCAGTTTGGGTCAGGTGTCCTGTCTGCTTCCTCCCGGCTTCCCCTCCTCCCTGGCAGAGCATGAGACTGAGAAAGTCCTTGCTCAGAGTAAACATTACTGAGCAACAACTAAAAACATCGGTGTTACCAGCGTTGTTCCCAGACTGAAAGTCAAAACCACAGCACTGCACCAGCTACTACGAAGGAGAAAAAATGACTGCTGTAGCTGAACCCAGGACACAGTGGTATGTGCAAATTGATAAAAAGTGGTTATTTCTGTCCAAACCTTATAAAAAGCTACTGCTAATAAACTGTTATTCCCAGAGACCCTGGCTGATGGTAACTTCACATCCGATCCCTGGTTATCTGTGACAGCTCCAGACAGAAAGTCACCACCTGTCCAGACATGGACGTGCCAGCACCTCCCAAGTGCATACAACTGGCAGAGCTTTTAACAGCCTGAGCAAGCACTTCCAAATGACTTACGCTTTCCTGTGAAACTCACCTTTGCTAAGCACAGTCCTTGTGTCTCTAACGTATTTTAGCATATGTACTTCATGGCTTGTTTGTAATTCTATTCACATGAACAACCCTGCTTACAATTTCTCTGTTCAAAATCAATCCAAGCAGAAAATGGAAAAGATAGTGCTTTCCAGAGATATTTTTTTGCACTCTATTAATAAAATAATACGTATTTAAGGCTCCTAGTAAGGTAAAACTTAATCAAAACTTTTGAAAATGCCTAAGAGAAGGTACAATTTATATTTGCAATACAATGCAAAAATAACTTCGGTCCTTCCAACAGAATTCAGCACCACTAGGGAACTCTTTCATGGCACAGAGAAATTTCTCAAGTATCTCCCCTTATCCACACTAACCTGTTTGCACCCAGAAAAAAGCCTATAGTTTTGAAAAATTGCTCTCAGACACTGTTGCAAATTTGAAGGCCGAGATCTGAAGAGGGGCTTTGAATAAGGGCCTGTTGGGACAGGACAAGGGGAATGGCTTTAACCTGACAGAGGGAAGATTGAGATGAGCTCTGGGGCAGAAGTTCTTCCCTGCGAGGGTGCTGAGGTGCTGGCACAGGGTGCCCAGAGAAGCTGTGGCTGCCCCATCCCTGGCAGTGTTCAGGGCCAGGTTGGACACAGGGGCTTGGAGCAACCTGCTCTAGTGGAAGGTGTCCCTGCCCGTGGCAGGGGGTTGGAACTGGATGAGCTTTAAGGTCCCTTCCAGCCGAAACCACTCTCTGAGTCCATGAAATATTTTTCTATTGGACTAAAAGAAAGCATAAGGATTTTGGGTGCTACACCAAGTCTAACAGTAAAGAGACCAGTAGAACCCAAGATGCTGAATGTCAGTTCTCAGGCTTATTTCCCCATGCAGAAGCCAGATTCAAATCTTGTGCATGGCACCTTGTCCCCAGTTAGCAGTGTTCCAAAATAACCCAGTTTAGAGTAAAAAATACCTTGAAGGCCTATGACAGGCAGCAGCAAGAACCTGAAATGTTAAGACAACACTGGTTTGGCACATTCTGCGTTCCCTGCTCTGATAGAAGGACTTTTCACCCAGCCCTCTTTTAGAGGAAGAGTTTTGCGGTATTCTGCTGGCAAAGGAAGTAAGCCCACACCTCATCCGGCCAGCCTGCCTCCTTCCCCTCCATGAGGCACAGAGAATGTGCAAGGAGCAAGGAGTAACAGGGAGGATAAATACTGGACCAACAGAAAAAGGCTCTGCAGACTAGACACACATTGATAAACAACACCTACTTGGGAAGTTTGCTTTCATGGAGAACTAACACCACTGGGAGATTTCTCCATCCATCTAGAACGATGGAGGGAAGGTTTAGATTGGACAAGGTGATCAGGCATTGGAACAGGCTGCCCACAGAGATTGTCAACGTCCCTGGAAGAGGTTACAAAC
>NW_009935901.1:49194-82390 GCF_000696875.1 Nestor notabilis
AGTGCTGGGGAATGGTTGGACTGGATGAGCTTAAAGGTCTTTCCAAAATAGTTGATTCTGTGATTCTATGGACATGACCTTGAATGCCCACTCCCTGGACAAGGGAGGCTTGCCCAGGGGCAATTCTCAAGCCCCCTGCCATGCCCAAACTTGGACCCCAGGAGAGGGGAGGCTCTGCCCAGGTCTCCCACCTGCTCCACAGGCAGCATGACCCTAGCCATGGAGCCCCTGCTCCTCCTCCGTGGGCAACCTTCCCTGCCATCTGGAAGGAAGAGAAAACACTGAGCAAACAGTGGAAGGGCTTTCCTACTCCTGCCATCACTGCTATCACCCACTGCTGTCACCCACAGCTCTGGGAGCTTCCAGTTTCCTAATTCTTTAGTGATTCAGGCTCTCTGCTACATCAGCAAAGTCAACAGCTCCAAAAGGCAACTCAGTGTAATGTGACCCAGGTCCCACTCTAAGCATGGGAAGACACTATAATTCTCTAAGCTTTCTTCAAGCATCTAAAAGTGAAACTGGCTGTTGCATCTGGAAATGCAGCCAGTAATGTTTCCATTTCTAATGCTGTTCTGTAACATGCATCAGACACATCCAAGGGATAAGCGACCATAACCAGTCTGATTAAAAACCTGCCTGCAGGAAAATACATGAAGACAAATGAACTACAATCTACGTAATGGTAAAAGACATTTTTGCAGCTAACAGGAATCTGGACAGCTAAACAGATTTTAAAATAACAACAACCCCCTCAGCTGTTGACAGGTAGAGCTATTTTTAAAGCTATTCCTTGCCTAACCATCTTAACAGCCATCTTATCGGGAATGTAGCTTTTCCCAAAGTCTGGCTACAAACCAAGCATACACCATGTACCTCTAATCTCGTTAACAGGCTTCATTATGTCCAGCTCAAGCTTTCCTGTCTTTTCAACTGAAACATCCACTTGAGAATTCCCTAATGCTGTCACTAACAGTGAAGGTCTCTCTTTCTTCATCCCTTCCTCCTTAGTAAAAGCCTTTCAGGAGGGAGAGCCTGTTCTTGCAGCAGAAACCTACTCTGCTAGAAAGCAAAGGGCTTCAAGGGCACAACTAATGTCTGTATTTGAATAAAAACCTAAACTGCTAAGAGGAACTCTGACACAAAATAAAAGGTGCTGATAATGTTTTCCTTGTGTCAGCAGGACTCTGGTGAGTAGTGTAATGTTCTGTCCTTCACTCTCAGTCTGTGTTGCAGGCACAGGTAGGTAAGACTATCTTTCAAGAAGCTACAGCAATCACTACATTGTAGGGAACCCCAGTGCCCACAGCCTCACCTGCCACATACTGCAACGAAATTATGTCACTGAGCCAGCTCTAGCAATGGCACAATGTTATCCTTCTTGTTACAGTCAGTTACAAACCACTCAACGCTATTCTCAGGACCTCCGTTTTTCCTCATCTCTCCAATTCCATGATGCCCTGCGCTGGACTAGCACCTAACCCTCTCCTGCCGAGCAAAACAGGGACAAAGCCTTTCCCATCTTGCCACCACGCATACAGGGTGCCCAGAGAAGCTGTGGCTGCCCCATCCCTGGCAGTGTTCAAGGCCAGGTTGGACACAGGGGCTTGGAGCAACCTGCTTTAGTGGAAGGTGTCCCCAGCATGAAAGAGCTTTAGGGTCCCTTCCAACCAAACCAGCCTGTGGTTCTATACCCTTCTTTTCCCTCTTATGCTGCTTCATTAACTTCAGTGTTTTCCTCCAACCCACTTAAAAACTCGTATCTTCTTTGTGCCCATGGCCTGTAAGCCCCCTGAGGGGTGTAAAGTAGTGCACGCTGGGGCTGTACACATGCCCTCCTATCAAACCCACCTCAGTGACACTGATAAAAGTAACCGTGTTACTACATGACAACTATTTTTCTGTCATTCCAAAATGTCAACTACAGTATAAGCTTTAAGAAACAAGATACAATCAAGAAAACATGTATGTCCAAAAGCGAGTGAGAATCTAGCATGGATTACAATTCTAGATCAAAAGAGATACATATTACTTACTTGTGTTCAAGCAGAGACCCCCACTTTTTCTCTCATTTGCTCAAGCTGTAAGACAACCAAAAATAAGGGTGACCAGCTCGTGCTGCATCTCTCATTTCATGGCTTAAAATGCCATGCTCACAGGAACTGACCCCCCCATCCCACTTCCGACCGTCAGTGTGGTTGGGTGACTCAAAGAACAGAAATATGGCAAATGCAGGCGAAGAAGCTTTACTGAGCACAAGTTACAGGAGATTGTGGCGAGTCTGCAGAAAAATGTTCTCTAGTTTTATGTTTCATACATGTCTGAAATGCAACATATAGGATGTGGATGCTTGGAAGCTTGAATCTTTCTGAAGTAAAGAGAAAGCTGCAACTCTTTAAAAAGCTTTCTGCTTGGTTTAATATTATAAGCAGGAACAGTCACTAACAGCAGCAACATGCCACAGAAACAAAACAAACCGGAAAACGTCACTTCTCAGCACTCAAACTCTCAGGCTGCTTCCCAGCCCCTCTGGGAAACGAAGGGTCCTGGTACAACCACATGTAATCTCCCCAGAAGGGTTAGACTGGGTTATCTAAACAGCTTTCTGAAGGTAAAGGTGCTAAGTCTGCTATGAAACAGCTGCAGAAGTGACAATAAATGCAATTCAGGAGGCTGGTTAAAAGGTTTCCATCAGAAGTCCTGAAAATTTTCAATGCTGCTTCTCTCCTCCTCCTGCTCTCCCAGCAGAATCCTACCATGGGAAACCATCAAGGAAGAAACAAACTGTAGAATTTTCAACTGAAACACTTTACTTCAGGGCAAGCGCCATCCCCAGGGAGCTGCAGGAAGGCAAGTGGTCTGTGTCCTCACAAGAAGTCCACACAGCCTGCAAAGCACCCCAAGGTGTTTAGCCTGAGGAGGCCTGAGAGGAACCTGGTAAATTCAGTTTAAGGCACATACAACACCACAGAAGTCTCTCTGGAAAGAAAAAAGGTTTTCCCCAGAAAGAACAAAATAGCTAAAATAAACAGATCTGTACATATAAAGCACAAGGAACAGCTTCCGCAGACCTGCAGTACTAGGAGATGAGATTTTGAGATTTACTGTACTTTTATCCTGTTCTACTTTTAAATGCCTTCAGTGAGGATGTTTCTTTTAACAGAGATTTCCATAGTGTCCCAAGGGTCACTACTAAACATCACTGCCATAGTATCTTCCAAAACTTACATCAAGACTTCCCACCTTTAATTTATTTTAAAGCAAGTTCCTGCATGCTTATCCAAGTAATTCAAGGCTACGCTTTACAGGCACCAGCACACATCATCTGATTCAGAACTTACATACTCTTGAGAAACCAGTTTTTGGCTCTTTTTCTGTTCTTCTCAAAACCAGACCAAAGGCCTGTCATACCACTGAGCACTGGTCCTAGCAGTGAGCTCCCCAAGTACAGTCATGCTGCACACCCATGTGGGAGAGCTGCAAGCGGAGGTAGCTACACAGCTTTCATTGAAATTAAGGGTATTTGTCTGACCACTGACTACTTCACTATTGTCTTTAGAAGGGAATGAGATTTCACTGTTCCCTCAGGTGGAGACTGGGCTGAGTGAGAAGAACTCAGAGGAGTGAGAACTCTGAGAAGAACTTGGGGGTGTTGGGTGAGGAGAAGCTCCCCATGACCCAGCTTCAGTGTGTGCTTGAGCCCAGAACCCTCTCATGCACTGGGCTGCACCCCCAGAGCGTGAGCAGCAGGTCAGGGAGGGGATCCTGCCCCTATGCTGCACTCTGGGGAGACCCCCCTGCAGCCCTGATCCAGCTCTGGGGCAACAGCACAACAGGGACATGGAGCTGCCGGAGCGAGTCCAGAGGAGGCCACAGAGATGCTCCAAGGACTGGAGCACCTCTGCTCTGGAGCCAGACTGAGAGAGCTGGGCTGGGTCAGCCTGGAGAAGAGAAGGCTCCTTAAGGGGAGACTTTAGAGCAACTCCAGTGCCTAAAGGGGCTACAGGAAACCTGGAGAGGGGCTTTGGACAAGGGATGGAGGGACAGGACAAGGGGAATGGCTTTAACCTGCCAGAGGGGAGATTGAGATGAGCTCTGAGGCAGAAGTTCTTCCCTGTGAGGGTGCTGAGGCACTGGCACAGGGTGCCCAGAGGAGCTGTGGCTGCCCCATCCCTGGCAGTGTTCAAGGCGGATCACCCTGTTCTAGTGGAAGGTGTCCCTGCCTGTGGCAGGGGGTTGGAACTGGATGAGCTTTAAGGACCTTCCAACTCAAACCAGTCTGCGATTCTGTGATTTATAACTCTTTCTAGCGCTTCTGTTTCTACACACTCATTTCAGTGCTGTCTCTGTATCTCTTATTACAATATCATTTTTACTGCCCCATCCAGAACAATATCTAACCCAGGTCCTGTGCAATGACACTCAAACCCTCCTCTGTCTCTGGGACGTTTCACACCTGATCGCGCAGCCAGGCATTACTCCACAACTTTTATAAAGAAATCATCACAGAATTTTAATGATTCTTTTAATCTGATTTTATTTCACTTACGGAATTAGCTTTTCCACAGATGTACATTAGCTTTTTCCTCACAAGAGTCAAGCATACTTCTTGTCCCACTCAACACTGCCTGGACATGGTACTACAGCACAGTTCTCATTTTCTATCCTGCATGTAAATTAACAAACCTCACTCCCCAGACCCATTTGTCCAGTAAGAATTCCTGGTGGTATTGTTAGTTCAACACAGAGGGCAAGACTGCTGGGTGTAGTTTGGTCACCAGGGCTTCCCCCTTAGACATAGGTTAGCTGGCAAACTGCTATTAAAAATGGGCTATAAAAGTTCTTTTTAAGTATTTGCTCTACATTCATAAGTAAATATGTGTATAAAATCTGTATACATTTATATAATATACAACAGTCAGGAGAGGATCTTTGAGGCATGAAAATTAAGAGCTTCACATCTAAGTATGTATTAGAGCACAACATAGATGTGTAAACCAAATTCCCTTATACTTACTATGTGACAAGGTAAAGAAAACACAAGCATCTCTTAGAAAACCTGCTGCTAGAAAGTCATTACACACAACCTCACACTGGGCAAGGGAAAAAAACCCCAGACAACAAACCTAAGCAGAACTTGCTTCTTTTTTTAGGCTTTTCATGGTGCTCTGACTACAACTGGCCATGACACCACCCAAAGGCAACACAAAGCAAGGATTCTCGGAAGATCGTTTAGATATTCCACATTCCCACCAAACTGGGAATGACAGCATTTGCTGAGGTGTGATCAACTCCACTTGCTGCCGACAGAGAAAATTTAAACCACTTTTCCAGAAGAAAAAGGCAGAATCTAGAATTAACTGCATGGAAGGTCATTTTCCCTAGTCGAAAAAGTGGTATTTATTATTTTATTATTATTTTCCAGCAGGCTGCCAAGTCAATTGTCACCAAATACAAGGCAAAAGGAAAAGAATAGCAGCTGAAAGGGAGGTAGGACCAGCTTCCAACCCCAGTGATTCCAAAGGGGCTGCAGGAGCAGAAGTAGCAACCAGAAAAAACATACTGAGAACAGAATGAAAATACACTCACTTAAAAGGAAAATGAGAAAGAAACCAAAGTCAAATACCACATAACACACTCTCTACCAGAATAACAATACGCACATTAAAGCTTGAAACAGAAACATTTTCTTTTTTTGTATGAAACAGGATATGTTGCTGCAGCCAACAGTTGCTTACCCGCGGCTCCTCAGGTTATTTGTGACATGAAAAAATCTGTTCTCTTTAAAGCAAACCGAGTCCTCTGTTACCATCCACACTGACACTGAGGTCAGGCCTGGCTGCGCTGCACGGCCCCTAGAAGCCCTTCAGTGGCTAATAAACCTCTAAGTGAATTTAATTTAAACTTTGCTGGAGTTTAGGTGGGAGTTGATGGACTTTATGTTTGTTTGGGGGTCTTTTTTTAAGTAGTCATGTGTGTTCTCTCTTGTGTCTTGATTCAGATATTTTTATTTCTAGCTCTCTGTTCCTGCTATCTGAGCTATGATAATGAACTACACAATCAATGACCTGACTGGTGCCACTACTAAAATCCATGCTTTGCCACATAACCAAGTGACAATCCTCCAGCTCCTTCTTCCATTTTGTGACAAAACTGAACCAAAGTAATTTTTTTTTCTTTTTTTTGCTTATATTCTGTACCCCTCCAGAGAATATCAGTCTGCCCTTAGCTCTTGTTTCCACAGCAACTGACACAGGCACCCACCAGCAACCTTTGCAGTGCAACAGCATTTCTATCACATCCCAGAGCTTGAACACCTCTTACTAGATCTGGTCCCAAACTTTGGCAATATAATTTAAAGCCTCCAGTAACATTCATATGCAAGGAACAAAGGAAACATTTTCAATTTAAAAAAACCCTCACGTTTAATGTCTCACTCTAGTGCTGGAGACTATTCAGAGGTAAGTAAATCCTTGAATTTAGCTATAGTTTTCTTACAATTTACATGCAGCCTGCTTTTCACATAGGCATGGAGTAAACACTGGGGGATACTGAACATCAAATCTCCATAACTGGAAGGCAGAGTTATGAACTTTTATGATTTAAAAAAATAAAAGGGATAGGCTATGATAAACTCATTTTTCTGGAGGAAGCATTTAGCTGACTTTTCCCCCTGAAATGGCATCGTTGAATTACTCTAGGCTAAAATAATAAGCACAGTAACTTTCCATGACACCAGGACAAAAGGTAAGAGAAAAAAACCCCAACCCTGAGATATCTAGTAAGGAAAGTAGGTTATATGATGTACAAAGATTGTGGCATAAAGAGTGGCAAAGCAAAGGAGAAGCAGCCTGGGGCAGATGTCAGCCAGCGTGACACTGTGGGTGATGAGAGCCCTGCTCACAGCCCACACCAGGAGATCTGGCCATTGAGCAGGGCTGTCAAAATGACGTTCCTCTACAACAGAAAGGTGGGTGGGAAGAGCAGGGCAGCCAGGCTCATCTCCTTGGGGCATATAGCTCTTGTCTTATTTTGGCATTCTGAAATGCAAAGCAACTTGTTTAACTTCAGATTCCAGGCTTAATTCCTGCAGCAGGCAAGGCCCAGATATCAGAAGTCCAGCTGAAGTTGTTGCAGGTGCCTAATTCAGCAGATGGAGGGAGAACTGGATTTTCATTCATGTATTTATAATGAAAATACATAATGAAACCTAGCATTCAGTAATCCACCAACCTTGGTTTGCCTTGGTTTTCTCTTTTGCAAAAAGATTCACTGAAAATATAAGATAATGCACCCTCATTTATTCATGATTTCTTACTACAAAAAAATTTAGTGGTATTATATAGTACTGGGCAGACAACATATCCGGAGAAAAAAAAATTAAGGTCAACACTTGACACAGACTAGAATGCTCTCCAAGGAAGTCTTACTGATAGACAAGCATTTCTCATCATAATTTTACCACTATACTTCTCATTCTAGCAAGGTGACAGGAAGAAGAGACATTTCTCTGACTCACAGGCTGTGTCCCTCATACCACCACTGCAGGGTCCTGCAGCAGAGCACCAGTGTTTCAACTTACCTTTCCCTCCATTTTCCTCTCCACAGTTCAAACCGGCTTCTCATCCCATCCTTTTCTTGTTACTAATTCAGTTTAATCTGGTCTCTGGATTCAGCCTGAATGTTTCTTGCGCAACACCAAGATGGTCACCCAGGGACTACCTCTGGTCCCCCAGAATGGAACACCCCACACAAAACCGTCCTTGGTTCCCATACAGCGTCCTCAGATAGGAGCTGAAAGCTCACTGGGGGCAAAGTGCAGTATGTGGCTGCAACTATAGTTTTTCACCATGGATTTTGTAAGTTAAAGCCACCATTTGTCTATCTGACAACCACAGAACCCTTGCTGATGCCTACAACACAGTCTCTCCTCCAAGAAGATGCACACGCTGGACCCCCGCTCACAGGATGCAGGCAAAACCACTATTCAGTGGTCCTGAGATTTCCCCTTAGATGAGCACAGAGCTTGTTTGGGTTTTTTTTTCTTTTTCCCTTCACAGGTTACAGGTTTTTCACTATGATGAAAGAGTCCTGATTTATAATTACACTGATTATGCAAATCAAAGAACATATTTCAAGCTAATAACACTCCAGGAACTTCACATCTGTACTTCCTTAACACAGGAACCATAACACCAGAGCAATCCATTACAGTAAAAATCTAGAGATTCTCTACCAGCTAGACACTAACAAATGATCCCAGACAAAGCCATTTCATTTGTTCCTTTTGGATTACCTGTATCTGGTGATTTTACTGTCTTGGGGAATCTCTCCCAAGAACAAAGAGGAAGACAGCGTACCTGCAGTTCCCAGAATTGTTTATATGGTGGGAAGGGAGGGGGGATACTAACAAATAAATTAAAAAATGAGGGAAAAGTGTTATGCTGCCCACCTTCTAGTCATTTAAAAGATTACACAAAGGTGAGAAACAGCCAGATGCTAGTCCCGATAAGCCAGATTCCAGCCTTCATTTAAAACTGTGTCATAAAAAAAGGCTTTATGTGCTTCATTTCTCCTTTTACTGGAAGTGTATTGATTGTTTTTGCTAATGACCAAAGTACCATGCAAGACCCTCACACTGCTCAGCTGATGTGCTTGTGGATCTTCTTAATAGCACACATTACAATGAGTAAACTCTCATTTAACCAGTAAGAAGAATAAAAATTATCCTTTGCTTAAGATTCAGTGACAATATATTATCCCCAACAGTGTCCCAAAAGACTGGTTTTCTTTTTTCATCTTGAATAGTTTTATTAGTTTTAGTAAAACAGTAGTTAGCCTCTGTTCATTTCAAAGTCTATTTAGGTACTAAATAAAAAGTAGGTAAAGCTCAGCTCAGATTTTTTGCTTTCAAGGAAAGGACCAGCTTTCCTGTGTTACCACAACATGCTGACACCCTATACTGTGGAAGATGAATTTTCTTTCCTTCATTATTGAAAAGAATAATGAGTATTTTTACACCATTTTTACTCTGGTAGCAGAGCTGCATGTTGCAAAATACAGAACAATTTCACAATAGTGCATTCCCAATAGTTCACAATAATCATTAAAGGAGAACATATTTAATCTCTTAGTGCTTCTTGGTAACTCCCTACTCAAGAATTGAATTTACAGAAAATGACCAAGCTGCTGAGTCTTTGAGGGTGAAAGGGTCTCCTGGAGATCACCCAGAACAACCCCTCTACTCAAAGTAGTAGGGTCATGCAGAGCAGGTTGTTCAGGACCTGATTTGACTATCTCCAAAGATGGACACAAGGGGATTTTAGCAATCGGATCTAGCGGAAGGTGTCACTGCCCATGGTGGGGGGTTAGAACTGGATGAGCTTTAAGGTCACTTCCAACCCAAACCAGTTTATGACTCTATGATAATGGTATGACATCTATAAGGAGACTTATTTTTTTCCTTTTTACTACAATGTAGTATGAATGGAAAGGAAGCACTTTATTGGCAAAAGGAGACAGAAGAAAACAGTTTATTTCTGTCTGATAAGGTTGAACATGGGCAGGAACCGTCAAGGAGTGAACAGGTCACTGTAGTACCCTCTGCTGCACATTGGAAGACTGAACATCAGATGGGGCCAGAGCAGCAACCGCAGTTTAGAGCAGCTGTACAGCACTGAGAGGCTAAAAACAAGAGCATCATTAGCTCTGAGCCACTACCTCATGACTGTACTTGCGACAACACAATACCACTTGGCTACTGCAAAGCCATTGCAATGGAAGCCTCAGAGTGGTCCAGCCACCAGGAACCTAGACACCACTCCCTGGAGACACTGGGCAGCCCACAACTATAACCAAAGGTCCATGGCACACTGCACTGGCTTCTCAGCTAACTAGAATACACAGTCCCTACCACCATCCGTGCAGCTTCAGGCTCTGCAGACTGCGTCCCTGCAGCAGGTATGAGCCTGCCAGGTTATTCCACGTGCTCCTGATGTCAAACCCCATGTTGCTTCCAACTCCAACAGAATATACAAGCATATTGTATACTTTGCAGATGGAGGAATGAAGAGAAAAGCATTATTTCCCTTGCACTAACATGTCCTTCACCTAGATCAATGCTTCTTCATTCTATGATCCACAACTCTCTAAGGGCTGAAGTGAGAGCAAGAAAAAGAACCTGGAAAGGTTAAAGGTAGTCCACACAAACAACACACAGAAAAATAAATTCAAAGAGACTGAAAACCACTGAACCAGCTCCAGTATGTTGGATCCCAGAGCCGAGACAGGATGGTATAAAGCACCCTTTATACTTATTTCAGCCTGGCAAGCTCTAAAGAAAGCAACACCATCTCAAAGGCTTGTAACACAGACTACAGAAAAAAGCTGCAGTAAAAGGAACTATTATTAGTTTTCCCAACAAAACTCCAGCTAACTTGTTCTGTCTGTAGCAACTATTTAATCTCTTCTGTTATCCTTAAATGCATTTTCATTAAATCAGTAACTACAAGATGTGAAAACAAGAACATTTGGTAAGCACCCAGGTGATTATTTGGGACAACAATTATAAATCACAAACAATAAAATCCTTATGACTGACAACTCTATCTTCATTCTAAAGAAATAAACATACATACTTCATCTCAAAAATGCATGACAACTCTGCCAGTAATGATTTTAAAGACATTCTGAAGAAATCTGAAGCTCAAGATGAAGATAAACAGGTAACAATTTCAGAATCAGATCATTAACCCAATATATGTATTCAAATTAATACCCTGAATACTATTGTATACATTTTCTCTCACTTAGGTGATAGCTTTCAATCCTGACATAGATTAAGAGTTTAGTCTATCATTACATGCAATGACACTGGCAACCAGCATTTTCAAATATAAACGTATAGCTAAGAAGGATAATTATCAACCATGCTACATGCACAGGACATACCTGACTATTTGTGTTTAAAATTTTATTGCATAAAATGCATTTACTGTATGGCAATTGCTGTTTCAATAATTACTGGTTTTCATGAAATTTTGGTGTCATTATTCCATACTGTCCTTTTATGGATAGAGAATACTCAATGCATACAAAGATGCTTGCTGGCAAAGCTGCATTGTTAAGGAGAAAAGGTAACTGGAAATAATGAAGGGATTTAAAAGTAAAAGTGATTACAGAAATTCAGAAGCTATTAAGAAAAATGCAAAGAATTTTCTTTATAAAAAAAAAGATCATTACAAGATTATTTCAGATAATTAACGACTCTTGTAATGTATTTATAATTCTGAGCTCTTACAGGCATTGACAAAGACAGTATAATTTATTTATATGATCACAATTGTATCAGTTCCTTAGAATGGGTTACAGATAACTGGGTTTTGTTTGGTTTGAACTTTTTTAGATCCACTACCGCGTATTGGCTTTAGCTAGCCTGAACTGCTGCCAACATCACATCACAACAAGATGAATGAGACACCTTCTAAAGCAATATCTTTGCATCTAAAGTGAGGACGTGAGTTAGCATCATCAATAAACAATGACATGGTAATACCAGTACATCTCCAAATTCCTTAGTACACACTCTGCCTCCTTGGGAATACACTGCTCGGTGCCACTCAATCAACCCTGATCTCCAGGTTCCCTCAGCTGAAGTCCTGCTCTCAAAACGCAACTCTGGTCAGATTTCATTATGGACATCAGCAGAGGAAAAACCCTAACCATCAAGCAAATAATTGTTTAGAGGTGGTTTTCAACTTAAAAGCTCATTTGCATGAATGATCAGGAAGAATCCTCTATTTTGTTCACTGCAAGATGCATGCTTGCTGATAAAACAACCAGAATAAAACTAGAGAGACAAATGGAAAAAAAATCTAGCTACTCTCTCCAATTTTCTGGTCACAGATCCAAGCATATTTCTTTTTTTTCACTGTGATGCACCTTCTCCACCCGGTTAGATACGGGAATGCAACATCTACAGCCTTATTTTCCTAACCAGGTATCTGGAAAACCATTCTTTGACTGAACAGATGCTTCTTCCTCTCCACAAAGCAGCCAGTTTCAGATTCTCAGATGCATAAAAAGGCAACATCTTTTGCAGCAGGTCTATGTTAAGAGAAAGGCACATAGCACAAGATCTACTGCTGACGAATACTATGTTAATCTTCCATTTTCTGAAGCAAGGAGATGCATTTGACAGAAGCATGACTGGCTTAAGTGTAACAAACATTAAGTGTGTTAATGATTGGTTAGTTTTGCATTGACAAGTTGAATTTAGTGGATACCCCATACATGTAATTTAAAAGCATTCAATGATATCTGAATGCCAGAGTGTATAGCATACATATACAGTTTTCAAAGTAAGTGACCCAACCAGAGATGTTCCCCAAATATTTCATTTCACTGATCTAATCTGATGATGGAATTACAACAGTTAGATTACAGTTAAATCAAATAATTCCTTATAGCCATGAAAACTATATAAACTTTTCCATATCAATGAAAAATCAATTTATCACATAATCTACACTGTACTACACTCTGGTGTTCATCGTTCTTCTAAACAGTAAGATATATCTTATTTCAAAACATTTTCAGAATTACAAATATAAAAACTAGAGCCATAACAATACACTAGTTTCTTTGAACATAGAACTAAAATTATAATCACATTTAACAGCATAAAAATCCAATCCATTCAGCAATCTGTTGGAAATACAGATGATCATGTTAAATTAAATCACTGGGCCTTGGCATTTTAAAAAAATAAAATAAAATCATCGCTTGAAAGGCAGATTGCAGGATTCATAATGACTACATTTGAAGTGTCAATGACTACCAAATCATGTAGGTTTGATGCTCAAAGAAGATGCAAACAAGTTTATTAAGAGTCACCACCCTCTGGGAATCAGGGACTGGGAATCGTGCAGCAAGAGTCTCTGTTCTCCCCAAGGAAATACTCCACATGGCAAGACAATCATTACAGTCGTTATTTACACCACACCATAGATGTTCAATGACATTTCACAGACAGATAAAAGACTAAAAAGCCCTGCCCTCGGGCATCAAATTCTGCTAGGACAGAACAAAGCCATATAGGCAGAACTCATGTAAGCCTTTCTGAGCAAACCTGTGCACACTGCAATCCCTTCCTCCCTGCAGCAGCAAGCGCAGATGAGACAGTTGGGACACTTATTCCTACCTTGTGCAACACAGAGGGCTTGGGCTGTGCTGCGGAGGGAAGAATTCCAAAGAGAAAGCACTTGGCTGTGTGGTCCTCCCTGTGATCTGGGGTCAGTAGTAATGGCAGGAAGAATTGGGAGTGAAGAGGTCAAGAAATTTATTCCAGCTTGAACTGAAAGTGAATTTTTTCCCCATGTCCAATTTTAACTTGTTTGATGAAGGAAGGTGATCATAAAGTTGAGAATTCTCTTCAAGAAGCAGATGACACACTGGAAACACTCAGACGCTACGATGGCAGGCGCGATGTCAAACATAATTGTGAGTTATAACAGGGTGTGAAACGGAGGAGAAGGAAGGTCAACCTGTGACTAACAGAGGGGCATGAATAGGTAAGAACCAGCAACAACATGAAATGCTCTGCTCCTGTTTAATCTTCCTTGATGGCCTTTATCTTTTCTTGAAAGATGACTGTCGAAATCAGTGTTAGTTTGCCAACGGGCGGCACTTTGCACCGTTTCACAGAGATGCTGTCACCCCAGTATAGTACTAGCTCTCAACCAGTAAAGATAACTTTTTCATTCCCTTTTCATTAGGTACAAACTCATATTCTACCTAACATTGCATCATAAGATGGGTATCAGCAATAAGCACTCCAGAAGTTGGCACGCAATGGGAAGAAATTAGCACCAAGAAAAACAACCACCTTACTTTCCCTTCTGCCACAAGCTCCAGGTAGGAGAATGCAGCAAGAGCAGAACTCAGGATAACTTAGCATCCCCAGTTTCTGCAGCTTAGCAAATGACTGCCCCCTCCTCCTCAGACCTGCCAGCATTGCCTGTGTGATCACAGAGAACAAGAAACTTCAAACTGACACATTTTATCTCAAAATTGGAGCAGGCGACAGCTTGCACGTTAACCACTGAGGATGTGAGCTAATCGATGGTAACTTACTGTTTTGCCATAATTTGATGGCAAACAGTTACATTCCTGGAATCCCTTAACTATTTCAAATCACTTAATATTTTCAGGCTACCTGAGAACAGATCCAAGGTCTAACAGCACAAAAGGATTCTGTATCTTGCACTGCAGAAGCCACATTTAGTCCTCTTTTCTCAGTTGACTCAGAGGTTAAATTGGGAGGCAGTGGTGGAAATAACTCCTGGAGGTTTTTCAAACATTATGGTTTCCAATAAATTGAGATTTTCTTTTAAAAACTGAACAAAGGGAAAAATATAATTCCCTAAAGCAGAACTCATCCACAGTCAAAGAAACTCAACACAATTTCTTTGTATGTCTTTGCCACTTTACTTTGTAGGTACTTGGATAAGGGAGCAGATCAGATTAAGCAAGACAACCTGGGTAGCAATATGGCTTGGTAGAAAAGCATTCCTAAGTAATTCAGGCCCTAAATTTTGGCTGTTAAACCATAAAGGGTATGATGAAATTCGTTTAAAGATATTGCATGTGCCACACATCCATTCAAATGCATTTCTTAGATAAACATGGTTGTTACCATGCTAGAAAGTATGAGAACTCATTCTCTGGCTGTGAAGCAGTACAACATGGCATTTATGAGGTCAAAACCTGGTTTTGTATGTGCATTACCTCCTTTCTCACAATCAGAAGAAATCTGTGTGCTTGCATTCATTTCTGTTGTGACTGTAGCTTAAATGGTGCATGTGCATACATAAAAAGACACAGACACAACTGTCCCCCTAGTCTGACACCACAAAATGCCCAACCTTGTTCCAACACAGGGTTTACTGCTGCACAGCTCTGAATGCCAAGTTCCCACCCTGCCAACACTTCTTGTGTAGCATAAAACCATGAACACAAAGGCTGAAATCAGTGACAATTTTAGAAGGACTGCAAGATTCGGTCCAGGTTTTAATTTGCTTGGGTTTGTTTGTTTATTTTTACAGAAGCACATGACAGAATTTTCTTTTATCTTTTAATATGGAGGAAGGAATAGGCTGGTATTCATATTCACTGGGGGTAATAATCTCAGAAAGCTAAGCTCATCTTTCTGCACAATGCTTTCAGAGGTAGACAGACAAATTACACCAGATGGTATCCATGCCATTCACAATGCTTTATTTTGCAGAATCTATTGATTCTTCACTTTTTCCTTAACAACGCTTTAAAGCAATTGCTGATTTTGTCTGCATAATTAACATTCAAAATCCAGTTCTTCACAGAAGAATCATAGCAAGTTTGAGTACCAGAGAATCACAGAATCACAGCATGGTTTCATCTGGAAGGAACCTTAAAGCTCACCCAGTTCCAACCCCTGCCATGGGCAGGGACACCTGCCACTAGAGCAGGTTGCTCCAAGCCCCTGTCTCCAACCTGGCCTTGAACACTGCCAGGGATGGGGCAGCCACAGCTTCTCTGGGCAACCTGTGCCAGCACCTCAGCACCCTCACACGGAAGAGCTTCTGCCTCAGAGCTCATCTCAACCTCCCCTCTGCCAAGTTAAAGCCATTCCCCTTGTCCTGTCCCTACAGGCCATTGTCCGAAGCCCCTCTCCAGGTTTCCTGTAGCCCCTTTAGGCACTGGAGCTGCTCTAAGGTCTCCTTGAGGAGTCTTCTCTTCTCCAGGCTGACCCAGCCCGGCTGAACCAGCCCAGCTCTCTCAGTCTGGCTCCAGAGCAGAGGTGCTCCAGTCCTTGGAGCATCTCCATGGCCCCCTAGGGAATGCAACTATTCATTAGCAGACAGCCCCCACGAGGTCGATGACAGCTTGAGTTTTACCACACATTGAAGATGATGTAATTACCAAGCTTGAAAGTAATGTAATCTATACCACCAAAGAAAGTATTAATAGTGTTACAACCAGTGAAGAATAAACAAGAAAGCAGTATTTTACCATTGCATGAAACAACAATACTGATTTCCAAACCCAATTGCCTATGTTATGCATAGCTGTGCTGAGAAACAGTAAGTACTTAGGTGCACAACTCATTAGGAAGGCAGCTGAATCATCCAGGGCTTGATGAAACCATAAGAAATCTGGTATTCTTAGGTGGCTATCATTAGTCCACTCACTTAAATCAGTCTAATTCTTATTATTAAATGATAAGTAAGTAATAACAAATGGTAATAAGTAAACCTTTGGCAAAGGTATTTTAAATTCATCTCTCTAAAAGATACATCTGAATTCTTTCCATGTTTTGATTATGACTTATGGTATTATTGGGAGCTACTTTACATGTAGCAATGGATCTGTCCATATCCAGCAGAGGAATTATTCTCCCACCATTAGGTGTAATGTCTTCTTTTTGCCTCCACACTAAAGCAATTGACACCATGATGATAAGTCCATGACATGTCAAACTTGTGTTCTTGGTTCTCACTTTCCTTTTCTCTGCTTTTCCCAGCTGAGCTCCAAACACACCATATGGGCACACGCGATAGGTAACAGGAATAGGGTACAAGGGTAGTTGCTATGCCTTTCAGAAAACAACTCTTTATTTGCACAGTCCGATTATCTTTTTTGCCCATGGAACTGTGGGCTTTGATCCATACACACAATATAAATTATGCAAGGATGGAAACATTATCCACTTTAAATGTAGACTCTCAATCGGTTATTCTGAAGAATTCCTTAAAACCATGAGCAACACCAGGGAGACAACGCAACATAGTAAAAATGTCTTTCTGAAATGGAGCTGAAGTCAACAAAGAGAGCACATTATACTGGTTTTCCTCCACTTGCTCCATTCAGTAACTAAGCCAACAGGTAATCCAACATTGGATATCAAGCAGAAAATGTCTGTAGAAAGTTCCTGATATGCACAGCTCAATTTGCTTTATCACTTTTCTTCTGACCTTTTTCAATTATTTTTTGTCTTTAAGGTCAAGGCAACTTTCTCCCCACCACTCACCTGCCAGCACCCTGATCCAAAGCACCCAGCACGCCACACTGCTGCCTGACCCACCAAGCTCAGCCCTTCTCACTGGGCATGCTTCAAACTGGCAGCAAACACACAGCCTGAAAGGCTT
Organism: Nestor notabilis; assembly: GCF_000696875.1. Lineage (NCBI taxonomy): Eukaryota > Metazoa > Chordata > Aves > Psittaciformes > Psittacidae > Nestor > Nestor notabilis. The sequence continues at coordinate 66,378 of NW_009935901.1, forward strand.
GCATGTCCCCCTAGATTTAATTAAGTGGCTTAGAAATAAACCCATTTCACATTAATTTAATAAACAGATTCCCATACTACTTGAGAGACTCTTCAATCAGTTTCCCAATACATAAGGATGAAGGAAAACTGCAGGATTTTCCCTTCTTTGAAATGTTCTCTTAGTCTTCTCTCACTCTGCATCAGTATAGAAACAAATACTCACCCAAACTGCTGTGTTCTGGGCACACAGCATGGGGCAAGTGCAGGAATAAGTGAGGATGTATTGGGTAGATAATTTAGCTATCAACTGAACACTTTAGGGTGCCAGACTGTCAGATTTTGTTTCAACTTTTTCTTTTTTTTTTTTTAATAATAATAGAAAAGAGTTAATGAAACATTGCCATTGGAATACCCTGCTCAGAACAGGCACAAGAGATTGCTGCTTAGCAAATGCACATTCTAGAAATTACTTCATTTCATGTTAAAGACAGAACAAACTTTCAAATCAAGGTTACAGATATTGTCCTAAAGCTACATTTGAATTTTGTGAACATTTTGTCTTTCTCAGTGACAAGCGTGTCACCATTTAATTGAGCCAGCAATGCCTTGATCTATCCATGCTAAAAAACATTGCCAAAGAAAATTATTATGAAAGTAGGAAGACAGGACAGTTCTATTTTACATAGCAAAGTATATGCTATTTGTTTTTAACATTAAAAATGCTTGTAATTCCACTTCCCTAGAAATACAAGAAACCAGGAAAATGAACCATGTTAATGGGAATGTTTGCCTCTTTCCTTAGCATTTTAAAGTTACCTTACTAACCACTCATGCAGAAGTGAGGGTGCTCAGCCATTTATACCTATACCAAAGGCGCTTTTCATTTCCTATGAACACTGATGAAAATCGTGTAGTTTGAGCAATTCTCAACAATGCCAAGCAAAACCCCAATTCATTCCAAAATAAAGAGAATCCTCTCCTGATGCAGACAAGAAATCAACTAGAAAAACCAAGCCCAGTGACAAGAAAAAAAATTAATTACAGAGGGGTTTTTTTTCACTGAATGACAGTTTACAAATTCAAACATCATGACCAAAGGTATGAAATAAATCTATTTCCAAAACCTATTTCTTTTGGAAACATGGTCACTTTTTCATACAGCAGCAAGTGTTTCACAGTCCCTTACTCATTCAAGCCCCACTCTCCTCAGGTAAATAGACACTAACCATAAAAGAAAGGAAGTCGTATTAACAGCATTTCAGTAAGTTCTATTCACTGAATTCTTCTCCAAACCAACAACACCCAGCCTTTCTCACAACACTATCACAAATTCCGTGCTGATCCAGTTTCTTTACTTCTCCAGCCACGTTAGCATGGCTGGGCTTGAATAAAAGTCTCCCTGAGAAGAACTATTGCACCCAGATACAGCTGCAGGCAAGCATGATCAGACCAAGCTTCTAGGGCATGTCTGGCCCAGAGCAGAGAGAGGACATGACAGACCAGACCTGACCCCTGAAGACTTTACCCAGGATGCTAAACAAAGGTTTTTCAAGCCTGAGTGTGGACATGGCCAGATGCATGAGTCAGAGGGACCGCTCACAGGACTAAAGTTACAACACATACCGTGCAAACGGTCACCTAGTTTTCAAAGCCAGGACTATCCATATAGTCGAGAGGGGGTTTATGGGCCAAGGGCCTGCAGAAAGTCAGTTAAGACACTGAATTTTGTAAGCATTTCCTCAGACAAAATGGCAAATTACCCATATTTAATCTTCAAAACATCCATTGTTACTAGGAAGTCAACTCCAACTAGGGCTGTAGGAGCTGATGAAAGACACAAGTAATGGTTCTAGAAAGCCCATTTAGAGACTCATTGCACACTTCCCCTCTTGCAAAGCAACAGAAATGCAATTAAGAACACAAACTCAACAGAAAGTACAATTAGAAACTCAAAATCTAGTGTTAATACTACATACAAGATATTCTCTAGTCTCTCTTAGCAGCACAAAGCCCATCAGCTGCTGGCAACGTTCAGTCTTTGGTTCCAGTCTCAGTTCTCCATGACCTAAATATTCACTGATTCTCTGCATTTAACTCTTGAAGGGTCCAGTCCTGAAGCCCTTTGTATTTCTCCATCCAGGCTGCTCAGAGGGAACATAAGAGCACTATGCACCTCCTTTGGAAGGGAAACTCAACACCTCACAGGATCAGCCCTGGAGCTCCCTTTGTCCTCTGTGTATCATATCTGTTTCCATGCTAGTATGTTAAGTTAATGGCAACTGTCATTCATTCTGCTACTCACACCAATATTTCCAAAAAAAAAGGACATTTTAACAAACCAGACCAAACATTCAATAGCAGAAAGAAATGTTATATCCAATGCTAAAGGACAGAATTTACACAGGTGCAAGATACAGATGGTGGGACTAATGGTGCAGGTTTTTTACTGTACTTAACCTCCTCCAAGTGAGGGATTCCTCCCACCCTGCTCCCTCAACCAGATATCATATGATTCTTGGTTAGAAGGGTTTTGTCAGGTCAATAAGTAGACCCACCTCTGCATTGATTCAGCTCATACTGTGCACAGGGAAGGGGTGTGAAAGCAGACTGTGTTTGGATGGTAGCCAGCAAGACCACAGGCTGTACAAAGTGGAACTGGGCTCCGTGGCATCTCCCACTGTAGTACAACAGATAAAGCTGCTATTCTGGCAGCACCCTGAGAACAATATGGTCTACAGCAACTCAACTGGCCACTAAACAGAAGCATCGCATCACAATGATTTTTACCTAACAGCATGTAAAAAAAGAGAAACCTCTTGTTCTGCAATAAAATACTTTCACTGGCCATTGACAGTACTGAAAGAAGTATCTAAAAATTAGTATTTTTCTTTCTTCTTAAAAACAAAGTCACCTTTACAAGCAAAATAACCACAGTTTCATCTTCCCACCTTCTCAGACAGTGGCATTTTGCCTATTTGTTCAATAAATCTAACCCAAGATTTACCCAAGTTAAAACCAGCTTGTCTTTGACAACCAAAGAGGTTGAAACCTTTAATCTTTTCAACAAGGCGTTTTGTCTGGATCTCTATCATTTTTGTGGCAAGGGTTTTTTAACGCCACATTTGCATTTAAAGGAGAAATTAAACTTAACTGATCCCGTGCTTAAATGAAAATGCTCAAGTTTGGTTTCCTGTTGGAACTTGCAAATGCAAAAACTTTTCTAAGAGGGGAAAGGGGGCAAAGGACAACAGTTCCATAAAACAGGATTCAGTTTTTAAAATTAATTGTTAATTTATCAACCACTTTTTTGGAAGAGGGGAACACCCTGTAAGTTGAAAATAATTTTTGGACCTTGGATGCAGTTCTTCATGGCAGTGCATATGCCAACACTCCCCCTGAACTGGGAAAGGACAAGAAGACCAGTTACAATGCAAGGTAGTGCCAGTCCCTGACACAGAGCAAAACCAGTTTGTTCCTAATAAAGTACTACAAATGAACGTGACCCTATTCCATAGGATTGAAATCAAATCTTTCCTCACTCAGAAATGGACAAAATTAGAAGGGGAAAAAAAAACCCCAAAACAAATTCCTTGATTTCTGGTGAGTGTCAGTGAGCTTTTCAATCACTGGTGCTACCATCAGATGAAGTGAAAAGCGTAATTTCAATCTCCAGGACTCTTAAGTACCAAGAACGCTGTAATGCCATCTTCACTGCCCATCTGCCCTATCGCCATTGGAATTTTATACATCTACAGGGATTTCTTTTGGCTTGGATTTTGCTACAGCACAAGGCTTGGCTCAAACCTTGGAAATAAGATGGGGATTTGTTTTATTGTTTGTGGTTGTCTTTTTCCAAGTTCATGACTTTCAAGTTTTTGCCTCTAGCATTTACGGTATGTTTCCTAACTTTAAGGATCTTGAAAGCCTTGAAGGTATGCAACCACAAAAATCTGTATAACCTGACTTGGTCCGACTCTTACTTCTTGTTCCCAGCACTGATTTATCTCATTGTTTTGATCCTCTTGCTCAAATGAAATCTCTTCTCCAATATTCAAGATGAATTTACAAAGGACTGGATTTTCTGCATAGTTGCTATATTCAAAATGGTAACATCAGGTAACATTAAGGAGAAGGGAACTAGGATCTGTGATGTAGATGCAATCCTATCCAGCTCTAGATAATTCCTGTTAAACATTACTTGGAACTTTAGCCTCAGCATTAGACAGAACTCAACATTTTTCCAAATTAAAAAAAGTTGTTATACTATTCACGTGACAGCAAGTAAGACATCAAGTTGATGGCAGTGGATCAAAAATGACCAGTTCTTCATTTTGTCATGCCAAGCAGGGTAATAGGACACAGACAAAAGCCACCGTCAACAGTTAGGGTTGGAAAGGACCTTAAAATCATCTAGTTCCAACCCCCCTGCCATGGGCAGGGACGCCTCACCCTGGACCGTGCTGCCCAAGGCTCTGTCCAACCTGGCCTTGAACACTGCCGGGGGTGGAGCATTTACCACTTCTTTGGGCAAACTGTGCCAGCGCCTCACCAGCCTCACAGTAAAGAACTTCTTCCTTATATCTAACTTGAACTTCCCCTTTTTTAGTTTGAACCCATCACCCCTTGTCCTGTTGCTACAGTCCCTGATGAAGAGTCCCTCTCTGGCATGTTGTATTTGCTCTCCAGATGCCTTAATAACAAAATGTGCTCACAACTGCATAAGGGCAAGTAAATCCCTATGTTCTCAGAAAATGTCATAGACACTGCACTTCTACAGATTTACATAGGCACAAGCCACAACTGCAATGATTTCTACTTCCATTTACCCAAATTAAGTATGATAGCTTAGAAGTATATAATTACCCACCTCTGCTGACATTGAAATGTCAGCTCTGCAGAGCATCTACTGCTACTTGTTATTCTATATACATTATAGATTACACAGGTTGCTGTTACAAATATGAAACAAACATCTTCCCTCCCATCCTGCAAACCCTGCCAAGAGGAGGCAGAAAGTGGCACTAGGGAGAGATTTCCAGGTAAGATGTCTACTCCCCAAAGTAAATATCTAGAAGGTTCTGATGATGGGTCACACCAAAACACTAACCACAAAGCAGGCATCTATCTAACTCCATTCATGTGCCTGCAGCTGTGGGAGTGGAGACCAGAAGCCAGATGCTCTCCCAGCATCTCTCCCCAACACAGCCTCTTAAGCAGTGTGCTGCAGCCACTGCCCATCCTGCATACCCTAACTCAGTGAGTCTTTCATTCCTTTGTGAACAGCGCCCGTGCTGCAGAAGAGCTTGAAGGGTCCTGTACAGTCCAACCCTTGGCAGGCTGGAAAAAAGCTGTGAAATTTGAGTGCCTCAGCCCAAGAAGGGACCTGAACACCAACCTCACTTTGCCCTGGGCAGCAGGTCTTTGGTAAGTCCCAACAAGTGGAAGGAAGGGCTAGTGCTACGTCCTGCCAAACCCTCCACTGTCTTCCTACCTGGGAGGTGTATTCAGGGTCCCTTAGCAAAGGAATGTGGAAGAACTGCTTGTTTCTTCACCACCATCTGATTTTTTTCTTGCTGTCCCCGAGCTTGCCCCAAATTCCAATGAAGAAGATGATCTTACACCTTAGCTCATACATAACTTTCAGATATCCCCAGGCTCCACATCCCACATGGCAATGCCACGAGAACATGGGAAGCTCCGGGACCATGTAGGAGCTCAGTAGAAGTTTTCAGGGCTGCAACACTGTAATCATGGAAAAGGTAGACCCTTAGCTTCTGCTGGAGATGCTCATGTCCTTGTTTAGATCCCACCTTAGTTGTACAGTGAATTATATACATTGGACTGTGCTTAATCAAAGAAAACCCTACAAACATACATTATTTCCAGATCTGGATAGCATTAAAAGTCCTGTACCAACAGAGGCTGTAACATACTCCCTCAAATATCTTAGAGAATGCATAAATAACAGAGATTTAAAAAACAAGAGAACAGAAAAAGGGTGGAGAAAAATCTGATCCAGGTTCCTGTGTTGTCATGGTGACTTCACAGTCATTATGTACTTCAAACACATTTAGAAGAAAGCTACATTTTTACCTCTCCCCAACCAAATAATGCAAAGAAGGAAAAACAAAAATCCTGCCAGTATGTCAGAAGCCAGTTAAATGCCAATCCAACCCTCTGATCAGGCAGCACCCCTGAAATATTTCAATCAATATTTTTATTGCACTGTGATTCCTGGACTCAGACAACATGAAAATAGACAGAAACAGAAAATTAAAAACCGATAATCTGACCACTCAATTTATGGTACCAGATGAAGCAGTTCTGAGCACGCTTGGATCAGACAAATTTCTGCTTTCAGAATATTTTAAAAAATAATTACTAGCATCATTTCATTCTTCCCCATTTGTAGAGACTGTTTGCAAGCAATTGGTTTTCTTTAACCAAGTACTACCAGTTCCACATGCTACTTGTATCACACACAGCAGGCAAACAGCCTCAGCTTGCTCAAATATAATAAAATCCTCTAAACACCTCCACACAAACGCTGCACAAATACAGATTTTAGAAAGCCTGCACCGTAGAGATCATAGAATCATTCCAGCTCATTATGGCAGGAAACACAGCAAACATTTTACTACCAGCTCCTGAATCACTCACACAGAGCACAGACTTCCAAATGCCACTCAACATTCCCACTTCTACACCAATAAAAGGCAAATCCATCATGTAGTCAAAGAGCAGGAATCTGTTAAGACACCATTTTCTAAACAATACCTGAAAAGACATTAAAGACTCCATGAGAAAGCAAGATTCCCAGCAGATCACACATGTGAGCTTACCAGTAGCCCGCCAGCACTGCCTGCCCAGCCATCTGCCCCTTCTTCCCCACGAGTCGCTGCAGGAAATCACCGGATTCGCTTCACAGGATTCTTCTGACAATCCCCACCCTCCAAGTTAATCAATTAATGAAGCAAGACTGGGTTTGCCTTACTAAGCAACATACAGACACTAGGTCACTTGGAGGTTGCCTGTTCTTTCCTGCTATGGGCCCTCCCAAATAACAACTGGCTATCCAAATTCAGCCTTTTTTTAATTCATTCAAAGCTGTAGGAATACACTCAGCCCTTGACAATGCCAGCTTGCATGATGAAAGAGAAAAGTAGTTTTGAGGCTGCAGAATGCCTTCCCTGGGTTTCCATGGAAATAAATGTGGGAAGGGGAGGGGGTTTCACTGATGGCAATGCTGCTGCTTGGCGGAAATGCTTTAACGCCCGGCTGCATGTGACTGTGCACCAGGAGAAGAAAATGTGTTTTAGTACTACCACTATAATTATACCTGCACTTACTTTCATTTTCATCAGATTCCATACCTCTGAAAAGCATGAAACTGCTCTGAGATGCTGGGGGGATGCTGTTTGAAATTAGTGTGAGGGCCTCCAAAGAGGAGCGGGAAAACTGGAACTTCATTTACATATTAGAATTTGCGCAGATAGGAATTAATGCTCAATTCCAATGAAAAATTGGTTGAGAAAGATGAACCTGTTGCAGAGCTGAAGCTGTAGCAAGGATGACTAGTTTCAGGAAGGCTCAATAAGAAGCATTAGCTTACCATTAAGATGCAGGGCAGCATTTCTGTTATGCACAATTATCAGGCAGAATATGAAACAGATAAGCCCAATGATTTTGCTCTTGTTTGCAGAAAGAAGAACAACCCATCAGCAAAAGCAGGGCAGGCATTGTAACGGCCTGCTCCAGGTTGCTGCCCCAGTGAGATCCCAACTTCATCCACCGCCGTGCTCCCCTCCTTGGGTCTGTCAGCATTCTCATTAAACTTCAACTAAAGTAAGACACGACAGGCTTAAGGCTACAACCAAAATCCCAGCCAGGATGGCAAACACAATTTCATCGAAGTGATTATATGTGCTACAAATCTAATTTGTGTCAATTCAAGAGCTGCTAGGCACAGTGACTAACACAGTGCTTCTGACCAAGTGCAAAACTGACTGTCCAACATTTGCCACAAAGCAACAGCAACTCCACAGACATCAGTTTACCATTAACTATTACTAATGGATTTAACTTTTGTATGCGAAAAAGTCCCCATGCAACATCTGAATACGCAGGAACTGCTACAGGGTTTTGTAATAATAGTTCTTGAACAGCATTCCACCTTGGCCTATTAGCCAGACCTCCCCACTCCTTGGAGGACACCAAAAAGCCTGCGTCACTCAGCAGACCATTTTGGGTTTTCAAGCACAGCAGCTATGGGCGATCCCCTCCAAATTTCCCTGACATGTTTACTTATCATTTCCAGAGGGCTTGCTTGAAAAAGTAATTCAGGACAAGAAGAGAAACAAATTGTGGGCCACAAAAAAGGACAGACATGAATAGAGCTGAGGTGAGGACAACAGAACAGTCACAGGCCAGCTTGGCACTAGGTAGCGAAAACCCCTCTGCAGAAACCCTGGCAGTGGCTGCTCCCACAGCTGCTCAGCCCCGGAGCCTTCTCCCTGGAGCTCCCTCCTCAGCCACCCAGAGACACCACTGAGGTCCCTGTGCCCCTCAAGAGGTGCCTGATATTTCCCACCACGTGGGGACAGGGAAGAACTGGTGGGAGAAATAGCCTAAATTGGGTACCTTTCTGACTAATACAGCTTTTGCAAGAGCATTTTTCCTTTGAGAGAAGAGGAAAAAAATAATAAAATGAAAAAATGTTTTCCCCAACATCATCTCACAGCAGGATGATGAAGTAATATTACATCTATACATATACCATCCCTAGAAGACATACTGCCAGTACAGGAGCAGAGAAACCCCAGCAGGGGACTACGGAACATAGTCCATCTTCCTGCAAAGCAGGGAGCAAACAGCCTTATCCCCATACTTCTGTTTTCCTCTGCAGCCACACAGGATTTCAACATTTCTTTACCAGGCCACAAATCAAAAAGCTTAATAGAAATAAACCAAAATCTTACTTATGGCATCACAATAAAAGTAAGTTTGACGACGACATGATACCCAGCTCACTCTGTGTTGTTGTCCTGTGCTCCTGCAGCTGCCCCCGCTGTCACAGCTTTATAACCACTATGTTTCACTCAAAGAGAATCCCAATTCCTGCACAAACTGAAGGAAGAGCAGAGCTAAATCTGCAAAGGCAAACACAGCGAAACACCGTGTCTGCATGGGCAAAAAACTGCTACAAAGAAGTGATGGGGAAGGGTTAAAATGCTGGAAAAATCCAAAGAGCCAGACACCAGAGTAGCCCAAGGGCTGCAGGGGCAGAGGAGGAGTAGCGGGGCTCACCTGGCCTGGCCTGTTCCCAGGCACATCCCCTTACCCCAATGCCAGCTTCCCACCGTGCATGGGCCAGCGCGGGTGGGCCTGGTCTGGAGCAGCTCATGCGTCCATTGCCCAGCTGGTGGCTGCCAACCTGACAGCTTTGCCCACTTGTCTCCTCCTCTCCAGGGACCTATGCGGTTAATGACTTTTGATAAAAAATGAAAGGAAAAATTAAAAAAAGTCCTTTGGGAGCTCTTTGCCCCTTTTATCAACCTACTCTGAAACGAGCCCACAGCCCCAAGCTGGGGGACAGACAGAAAACTGCAGAACCCGCACTTCTGCAGGAAACCAGGTTAAAAAGCCACAATGTTAACTACCAAGGAAGTTCAGCGCTATCAGTGGAATCCACATGGAAGCAGCTCAGACGTACTGTTCTTTTCTTTAAAAGGTAGCCTGCCAGGGAGAGACAAAGGTAACAACTGAAGCACAGTACAAGGCCAAGAAATTTCAGGAATAACATATGTTGTTTATCAGAAGTCAAAGAATATATATATTGATATGTATATAAAAATCACACATATCCAGATATGTCTGGAAAGGATAGTCAGCAGGTTTCTTCAGAGACTCCCTGAACAAATAAAAAAGCACTCCTGGTTTAGACTTTCTAACAGCTAAACAGCAATAGAGTCTTACCAGCCTACACTCCTGGGCTTAAGTAGCTCGTATCAACGTAACATACAGATCATACCAATGTCTCCTAGTAACAAGGCAAAATATCGTATTTGCAAAGCTGAGGGAAAAACACCCCAACTTTAGTCTCTTACTGAGGAAGACTAAATGGAACAAAAATGACAAGCAAATGGCTATTTATTACTGTGTGATCCTCCCGTAATCTTCTTGACGCTTTTTATCATAATTGCTCACATGCAAAGAACAGAAGAATTAATCTCTTGTTTGCTGGTAGCTTACAGATTATTGATAACCTCTTGATGGAAGAAGAGGTTATTTTAAAAAAAGGCCATTTTTAAAGATAAACTAATCATGCACACAGCAAAACAGGGAACAAGGAGATACCTGCTGTTTGTTTACCCTTTATTTAATACTGACAACAACATTCACCTGTGAATGAAACAAAGGGAAACCCTTGCTTGTCAGCTTGCTTAACTGCAATGCTGTGTATCTTATGTTGACACTTGAATCGCTGTGTATTAATAGTACCAGTAGCTACATGCAGAAAAACAAAAACAAAAATATCAAACCCCCCAGAAGATGCCACAAAGCACCTATCCAGTAACACCCATCCAGTAACACTGTGCAACAGAGGCATTGTTTTAATGGAATAACAACATCTGAATAATCATCAAAAACTCTACAGTTATTAATTTGTCTGAGAGCTACACAAGCACACCAGGTGAATACATTATAGCTTCCCAAGTCGAACAACTACACGTGAAATAGTCACCCAGCTCATGAAAGTGGAGATATACAGAGGTACCTGTTACACAGAGGGACCATCTGGGGTTTGCAACGTGTATTTTACCATTTCCTCCTATGGAGAGCTGGCTGTGTGGGCAGACGGACACCCCAGGAGACTTTCTGGGAGCCAGGCAGGTTTTCCACACATTCTAACTCAGTCCAAGTCACCAGAAAGGAAGCTGAAGTAATTTTTTCAAAAGATAACTTTATCTGCAGTTACTACAAGGGCATTGCAATTTTAAATGATTGTTCCAACCCATTTGGAGTTTTCTTGGTGGCACTAAGCCAGAAATGGGTGTTTATCACTGTTCAGTGGCAAGATAAATTTTTGAAAACCTAATAAATTTTGAGAAAATGAAACTACCTTTGCTGTTAGTCAACTCTGCTGCCAAAATACAATCCTTTTTGAACTTAGCAGCTTTGCTGTTTTAGGCTTAAACAAACTAAACAGAAAAATTTGCCCTGGTCATACAGATTTCTGCAACCTATTTTAGACACTTCCCTTAAGATCCTGGAGGAAAAAGAAAGCGAAAGGTTTAAATCATTTGCAGGGTAAAACTGGTGTCAAAAGACTTAAGTCTCAAATAGCTTCAGCTACTGAAGTTTGCTAAATCATCTTCTTAAAAAAATACATATATTCTGCAATAAAACTAGGTGAAAGGGTCTTTATAAGAGATCTTTGATACAACAATTTCACTCCACATGTTCAACAAGGGTATTAAATTTCATTGTACTAGTAATATATTATTATCATTGACATCAACAACAGCCAGGCCATGATGATGATTACCTGAAGCAGCAAACCCTGAAGACAGACTTTAAGCCCAGGGCTGCATGTCACCAGGGTGCTGTACTCTAAAACCATGCCAGGGAGTGTCAGGAGAAAACCAAGACCCAACCAAGCCAGCGAGAAGTGGGAAAAAGGGGGAGCATGGTCAGTCCTGCAAGTCCAATTAAATGAAACCTATTAAAAACAAATCTGAAAGGTGTGAAGTACCTTTTTCCATTCTCATTTTCTGTCCATGGTCAGTATATGCTTCAAAAGTAGGTAGAACTTACTTGTATGAAGTCACTGATTTGAGCTTTTTGATTTCTTCCAAAACATTTAAATAAGAAAAACAAAACTGGAAAGCAGCAACAATAAAAGATGACATGCATATTTATTCACAGTTGTCTTCGCAATTTCCAATTTGGTTTTTATCAGGACAAAACTCCATGGTCTCATTTCCTCCAGTTTCCAGTGAAATTCATTATTAAAACACAGAGTTTTAAATAGACCATGACTTCACACAAGAAACAAAGATAGTCTTTGTCCAGGGGGAACCAGTTGTGTACTTTGAATGGTGCATAACACTGAACAGCTTCAGCAAGAGCATCAGCCAGGCCAGTTCTTTTTAAGTTTTTGATACATATAATTTATTTTTTTTTTAATATACCTATATACATACATGCGTGCATATATTTTACATACATATATAGACACACACACGCACCTTGACAAATCATTCCCTCTAACTACAGACTCTCAAAGTGGTAGTTTGCTGCTGTTACAGTAACTTTCCATGATTTATTTTATGCATCATCTATTTAAGAATAATAGGAATGAAAACTCACAAATAATACATCAATGAACAATTTTATCCCAAAAACACCAATCTCTGCTGCCACAGCAGACAGTGTAAGAGAGCAACACACTGTTAGTGCTCAGGTCTGTGAAGTTCTGATATCATCCTGATAATAGAAAAAGTCCAGCACTAACAACAGCAGGAACAGCACTAGAGTAGACTCCTGGCCAGTGGTCATCCTACCCACCTTCCATGCCAGGGCTGCCTCTCCCCACTCACAGCTATTGAGCTGATGCTGGTTCAGAGTTAAAAAGAAGAAAAAAAGTAAATGGGAGCCTTTGTTTTCCCATTCCCGAAAGTAAATAAATGAAGTTTGTGTATTCTGGATGCACAACCCTCCTCCCTGGTACATGGGAGAGGCAGAGAAATTCTTGTGGGATTCCCCTGCTAACATACTGGCAGAACATCACTGGTGCTGCGGAAAGCAAATCTGTACATTAACCATGACCCAGTGCAAACAGAACATGAAATTCTATGGTGGGGAGGGGAGAGGACACCACCCTCTACCCAAAAACCCACCAAAATAAAACAAAAAGTAAAGAAACATGCAGAGAATAGACACAATGCAAACAAGTTAGTACTACAGTAGCATTTTGTGCAAGAAGTACTAAATAGAACGCATTATTCTACCACACAGATTCTCTGCACTGGGCAGCAAGTATATTTGCAAAGAACTCGTTCCCTTCAAAGGCTGAAATCAGTGCTTCCAAGCAGAACTTCAAGTCTTTCAAAGAACATGCTTCCCCTTCATGCTGCAGTGAAGCAGTGTCATTCCACCACTGCCATTACAAGGTTTAATGTTTGAAAGATCTTGTCCTCTATTAAAAATTGCTTTTAAGCGTATTGGTTGGCCCATGGTAAAAGGCAGGTGGGCCCATATAGAAATTTGTATCAGAGTAAATTCATGCAGAACAGAAACTGTATTTCTATAAGGATATATATGCAAATATGGGATCCTACAAACAGAAACCAATTCTCATCCACATACCAAAATACAACAGTCTCAGTCAAAGGAATTTAAAAGTTTAACTGAATTAGTTGAATCAGCAGCTACTTTTTATGAGTAAAGGTGACAGAACCCAGCAATACAATAAGGGTGGTAAAATCCTGTCACAGGTTGTCCAGAGAGGTGGTGGATGCACCACCCCTGGAGACATTCAAGGCCAGGCTGCATGTAGTTCTGGGCAGCCTTATCTAGTTGAAGATGTCCCTGCTCATTGCAGGGAGGTTGGACTAGATGAGCTTTGAAGGTCCCTTCCAATCCAAACCATTCTGTGATTCTATGATTATAGGAGAGTCTTCTCCTCTACACTGGTCTCCAGCTCAGCACAGGCACCTCCTGCCAGAGCAGTTACAGCACTGCACTGCTTCCCTCCAATTAAATACCCAACTGGACTCAGAGCTGTGCTGCTTTCTCTTACTCTGTTTCCAAACTGATTCAGAAACAACACAAATGCTGTTAAGACAAATTACTCTGCAGAAATTTGCACAGCAACAGAGACCATGATTATATTAACAATTTTAGTATGGACTATCATTCCACTTTCTGGTTTATAATAAAAGCTTTTGCATATAAAGCTTTATTCTGCAGCTTTTGCAATTATCTGTACACATGTATGCTTTCATGTAAAACAAAGCAAAGGTCTTTTTTTTTTAATAATTTTCCCCTTTATTTTATCCTTGGCTGTAAAGAAAAAGGTTACAATTCACTCAATTGCTCGTTTCTCTACCAGGCTTAAGAGGTACAAATGACCTGGTTTCCTTGCCAGGAACCAGCAGCAGCGCACTTGCCTAGCATGGCAATCAGTGCAGGCTGCTCCACTATGGGAAAAGTTAAAACTGTAGGGATACAAATTAAATAAATAAAAAATATAAAAAATCTGGGCATTCCTATTAATTTCTGCACTGTGTGGATCAAAACCCAGTACCTGCACACAGATCTGTAAAATTACACTCAACTCAAGCCTGTCATTTACAGAGCCTTCATCTTGGATTTCAGGTTATGTTCAATCATAATTAATTAGACTTAATGATTTATTATTATAGAAAAGGCTTTAAAAAAAACCCACAATACAACCAAAGCCCAAAGCACTTTATTAAGTAACATTTCTATTGACATGAAATAATATATCAGTTACAGAAATACAATCACCTCCTGGCTGAGACTTAGCAGCTTTTGCTTAAGGGAAACAAAGAAAGAAATACAAATCAACAGACAGTGTGCATTGACCTTTGTGCCAGCTGCCACTCTGCAGCATCCCCACGGGTTGCTGGGCATTGCTGTTCGGAGGAGCATGGCTCCATGACCAGAGTCCAGCCTGAGATGCTTTGGACCCAGCACAAGATCAGTATTTGCAGGAAAAGGATTTACTTTGTTCTCGTATTTTTCAAATAGCCATGAAACTACATCCTGGCTTGAGGAATGAAGTTACCAGGCCCTCTTGTCTTGTACAAACTTGCCTCTTTTATGGTACCCAAAGCTTCTGTTTTGAATGTTGTTCTTTTAAGCACAGTCTCTTGCATGGGTTTAAACGTTTGGCACAAGACAGTCAAGAGTTCTTTGTTCTAGCTTACTGCCAAGAGGTTTGAATTTGTGCTGGTTATCATTTGTTTCATCCATACTAATGACATGGTTTAGATAAACATTTGGCAATGCACTCTTGGCTCAAGAAACCCATTTTCTCAAGGAAATATTTTTCAATACTGCTAAATGAATATGAAAAAGGTGAAAAGGTAAGAAACTACTATAGTGGTTACAAAACACAACACATCTTGGATCTGTTGGACTAAAAGGAAAAAACAAGTTGGGCACACTTAAGTGAAGTGAGGAAAAGCAAAAACATCATATTCAATAAATCCCTGGGTTCCCCACAGTGGAAAAAAGTGCCAGAATCCCACAAACCACCCAAGCCCTGGATGATCTCTACCACCACTAAACCAGAGCTGCATTGAAGCTCCTTGTGACTGCTGCATTCTTCTCCAACCTGTCAAACACGATTTTCCACACAAGTAAGCTCAAGTTCACATTACGCCAAGTATTTTGCTACCCTTCAAATTTTACAGCCTTCTGCCTGCCTTCAGGAGCTGTTCAGATCCTCTTTAATCAAAAAGAAAATTAAGTTTTATGTAGTAGTATACCTTGACAAGATTCTGGATTTTCTTTTGTTTTCTAAGAAACAAGTTATGTTGATGTTAGGGAGGACAAGGGGCTTTAACTCTTGCAGCAGGCTTGGCAGAGTGGATGGAGCCCCAAGATTGCCATTACTGATCCCCCAAACACATCCTGATGGGGCTCCTCCAGAGCCCCACAAACACCCAGTAACTGCATCTCAGGCAGCAATAATCTGCTGTAATTTATAAAGTTGAGCTTCAACAGATGTTTAATCAGGGCTGAGGTTCATCATCAATGAATTTATCATTGTCGCTTAACTTTGCTTCCAATTAGGGATGCATAAACTCCCATTACCTAATTTCAAACCTCCTTTGAAAACAGCTTAGAAGTGCAGCTTGTCTGGGAATTACTGCTTTATCTTTTCAGTATAATTCTTTCATGGGGTTTTGAGACAAAACTGAAGAGTAACTAAGGAGTTAGACTCATAGAATCATAGAATAGTTAGGGTTGGAAAGGACCTTAAGATCATCTAATTCC
>NW_009935902.1:0-54338 GCF_000696875.1 Nestor notabilis
TGTGATACCAATGACATCGTATCTCTGTAGCAATAATAAGTCATAAATAAATAAATCGTAACTAATCATTATGGGTTGGAAAAGAATGATTAATCAAGGAAAATACTGCCTATTATAATCAAAGGGGGAAAAAAATGTCATATGAAGGAATCAGACCACCTTCTGCAAATAGCCTCTGTGTTACAGCAAACAAGTTACTTGACAAGATCATAAGACATGATCAGAATGGATCCTGCCCTTTAATTGCTCTGCTAAACATGTCAAGATCCATACAGCTCTATGAGTAACAAAAATGCAAAACTTCTTAAAATGTAGGCAAGACAACATCTTCAAAATCACCCCAAAATGAATGGGTTTGAGACTTCTCTTCTGTGGAATACAAAGCAGATGCAGATATGAGAAGGCAGGAAGGAGGCATTGCCCCTCATCTGGTGCTTGCATTGCATCATTGTTCTTCATTCTTCTCCCAGCAGAGTAAGTACGGGTTCAAGAGGCTATTTAATACAGGGCATTTCTAGTGTTCTTAGAATTCAGCACATCCTCAGTTCCTCTCCTCAACTGGGTTGCACTGCTGCAAACCCTTCATATGGATGAATACTGAAATCTCCCTGTTAAATAGAGAGCATATATTTAACTGTCAACAAACCGCATATGTCAGTCAGTAGGTGAGCCAGGGTCATATGAAACCAGACAGAAAGTCAGTCTGCATTGTATCAGGATAGAGTTTGTACTCTGCCTTGAAGTCTCAATCTAAATTATTAAATTGTCAGTATGCCAAGTGTCTGCTGAGTTTCTGTCACAGTGCCAGGTTTAATTCTGAATCAGACCTCACAGACAACTTACAAATCCTCTTTGCATAGCCCCTTAAATACAGATGCTCTTTTGTGGAAAGTTATTACCAGGAAACCCCCTTATCCAGTTAATTCCATGTAAAATGAAGCCTTGTAATGGAATTTAGCCACTTCCTATACCCTACTTGGCTTCATAGTGTGTACTTCACTGCCATCCAGTGTTAGACAGAAGGTTATTTACCTAAAAAACCCCAATCTCTGCTGCTTTAATCCTTCTGTTTCTGATTTACCTCTTCAAGTTTACAGTACATGTTATGATATCCCCCTACTTACTATTTTAAACTGGTTTAGAAACATTCAATTTTTAATTCAATTACAGATTTCAAATGCTAAACATAGAAAAGAGGATCTCAGTGATCTGAGAAATTCTGTGTCCTGAAAAAGTGAAAGGTCATTTGAATCCTGTTTGTCTTAGTGGCAGTTTAGATAAATTGCAAACAATGTACTCCCTGCTCATTCATAGTTTGGAGGAGATGTCTGTATTATCTAGTGGACATGGCTCTTTCAATCTTTAAATATTATTGTAAAAACTTACCCTGTAACCACTTCCTTCCATAGAAAATCCCACTAAAATCTTCGTCTAAAGGGAAGTATTTTGCTGACAGAATGTTTTAAAAAAATATTACTACTTTTTTCCCATTTGAACAGACAGACAGAGGAAGAGACCGAGGCATTTAATTTTGCTGTCTTTAATGATGAAGATCTTCAGTCAGTGTTGATCTACTGAATTTTTTTCAAGAGCTCTAGTAGTTCAGACTCACACTTCACAGTCATTCTTACTTAGTATGCATTACTTCTAAAAAAATACATGAAGACAACAACTAGATCAATGACATATGAGCATTAACTTCACAGACTTGTAATCCTACCTGTGGAGGCTTGGAAAACCAGATCAGGGCCAGAGCAGGAGCCAAGAAAGCAAGGAATCAAAGCAGAGCTAAGAGAGGCCCAACACAAGGGAGCCTGGGGGCCTGAAGTGGGAAGTGAACTCTGCTCTGCAGGAAAGCAAAGGAAAAGTGCTGTCAGAGCGATAAGGTTCTTCTGGGAATCTTCACGTGGTATTCCCAGCCCCTCAGTTCAAAAGCCCATCTGACCTCAGGCTTGGGCACCAGCCCTGGGCAGAACTATGCTGTAGAAGTACCAGTCTTGTTACCAGCTGCTGCTTAAGTGTTGGTTGGCTTTCCTAGGCTGATATTGGGCTAAAGTTGTCACTTCATGCTGCTTTATGATCACAGGCCTATCGCTCAGCGCGTCGCTGTCAGCACCCTGCTCTCGCAAGCTCTCTGGCACACATTGTGGGTACCATCTCACTATGTCTGGGACCGGATGCTGAAGGAGATTATGCTTTGGGAGTAAGCACATGGCAGGGCCCAGGGGAGTCAAAGGGGTGGAGCCCTAGTTTACGGTACCTTTGAGTTAGATCATTAAGATGGTCTGTTCAGTCTGAAACAGGTCACAGGTCCCCAGGCTAGCATATGTCTTGCTTCTGCCAGCTAGTTACCTTACTTGCTTTTTTAGTGCTGGGAAAACATGCATGAAAGTAAGAGAAATTGACAACAGTATCTCCTGTTGAGCCAAATGCTCAAGGGTAGGCTGTATGGAGAACACAGCAATGCACTCCCAAATCAGTGTATTTCTTATGTGCAAGATATTCTGCTGGTACAAGCACTTTTAATTTTTAATGTTTTAAAAAAGAAAACTGCTTGTGCTAGCAGAATGGGTTAAACCTAGTGGCCAAGGACGAGGAAAAGGCTGAGATACTAAATACCACCTTTGCCTCAGTCTTTAATAGTGAGACCAGCCATCCTCAGGGTACTCAGTTGGCTGAACTGGATGACAGAGATGCGGAGCTGACTGAAGTCCCCATAATACAGGAGGAAATGGTTGGAGACCCGCTGCTCCACTTAGACATATACACGTCTATGGGGCTGCATGGATTCCACCCAGGAGTGCTGGAGGAGCTAGCAGAGGAGCTCACCAAACCACTCACCATCATCTATCAGCAGTCCTGGCCTAGTGGACAGGTCCCAGAGAATTGGAGGGTGGCCAATGTGACACCTCTCTACAAAAAGAGCAGGAAGGAGGAGTCCAGAAACTACAGGCCTGTCAGCCTGACCTCATGCTCAGGTCATGGAGCAGATGATCCTAAGTGAGATCATAAAGCATGTGTGGGAAAATGGGGTATCAGGCCCAGTCAGCATGGGGTCATGATCCTGCTTGACCAACCTGATGTCCTTCTACGACAAGGTGACCCGCCTGGTTGATGAGGGAAAGGCTGTGGACATCATCTATTCGGATCTTAGTAAAGCCTTTGACACTGTCTCCCACAGTGTTCTCCTGGAGAAACTGGGGGCTCATGGCCCAGATAAGAGAATTCTTCACTGGGTTGAAAATGGCTGGATGGCAGAGCCCAAAGAATGGTGTTAAATGGGTCACATCTAGCTCGTGACCATTCACTAGTGGTGTCCCTCAGGGCTCAGTATTAGGGCCAGTTCTGATTAATATCTTCATTGATGATCTGGATGAAGGCACTGAGTGCACCCTGAGTAAATTTGCTGATGGCACCAAGTTGGCTGGAGTGTTGATCTGCTAGAGGGTAGGAAGGCTCTGCAGAGGGATCCGGACAGGTTGGATCAATGGGGTGTGGCCAATGCTGTGAGGTTCAACGAGGCAAAGTGCTGGGTCCTGCATCTGGGCCACAACAACCCCATGTAACAGTACAGGCTGGGGGAAGAGGTGCTGAAAAGCTGCTCGAACGACAAGGACCTGGGGGTGCTGATTGGTGGAGCTGGACATGAGCCAGCTTGTGCCCAATGGCATCCTGTCCTGTGTCAGAAACAGCGCGGCCAGCAGGGCCAGGGCAGTGATCATCCCCCTGTGCTCAGCACTGGTGAGGCTGCACCTCGAATCCTGTGTTCATTTCTGGGTCCCTCATTACAAGACAGACATTGAGGTGCTGGAGCAGGTCCAGAGAAGGGCAACAGAACTGATGCAGGGGCTGGACCACAAGTGTTATGGGGAACAGCTGAGGAAACTGAGGTGGTTTACTCTTGAGAAGACAAGGCTCGGGGAGGGGGGAACCGTATCGCTCTTTACAGCTACCTGAAAGGAGGATGAGTGAGGAGGTGGCTGGTCTTTTTTCTCAAGTAACAAGCCATAAGGACAAGAGGAAATGGCCTCAAGCTGCACCAGGGGAGGTTTAGATTGGATATTAGGAAAAATTTCTCCACTGAAAGTGTAATCACATATTGGAACAGGCTTTCCCGGGGAGGGGTGGAAACCACGTCCCCGGTCACATATTGGAACAGGCTTCCCAGGGAAGTGGTGGAATCACTGTCCCTGGAAGTGTTTAGAAAATGTGTAGATGAGGCCCTTAGTGACATGGTTTAGTGGTGGACTGTGCACTGCTGGGGTAACGGTTGGACATGATGATCTTAAAGGACTTTCCCACCCTAGCTGATTCTATGATTTTTTCTTCGGAAGTTAGAAGTCTAATTTTGAGAAAACAAGTGCAGAATCAGCAGCTTCACTATATGAACACCTTAAATTAAAATTAATAGAGACAATAAGTTACATAAATAAGCATTTAACTAATGACTCATCCTAGCTTTTCTGTAAGGTCAATATTATTTTCCCTTTTACATTTGTAAAAGGAACACCATAGAGAAAATCAATATTTTTAAAGTAAAAATCATTGCATTTTCAATTGACACTTGTAAATCCTGATGTTCGCTTTGACAAGCTGTAGATATAGCTCCTGTTGACTACAGTTGTTCTGAGGTTTGGTCATAAACAGAAGAAAAAAGACCTTAACCATACTTAGAGAATGAGAGTTAATCCCTTGAAGTAACCAGTTCAACATGAGTTCCTAATGCAGAGTTGTAGCTAAGAGGGTAAATGTGATCCTTGCATGTATAATTAGACAGATCAAACAGAATACGGAAATAGCACTGCCTTTTGAATAATAATCATGTAGTGATACTATTACTTGGCATATAATTTTAACAGTTTTTCTGCAGAATAAGCAATGACTAAAGATGTAGCAAAGATGTATTACAATGCTTGGTCTCTGTTTGTGCCCTTCCTCCCCTCCCGCTACTCCCCACCGTGAGTTTATAGTTAAAGTTCTGTCTAACCCACAGCCTTGACTGCACAAGGTGATTTGTTTGATCATCATAAAGACCGAAATACTGTGTTGTGATCATAGGACTACTGTACTGGATTCTCCATCACATCAATTCTTCAGCCCAGGTTGAGTACTTTTTTAAATACAAATTACAATGTTTTATGCTGCAAATTGTTTTATTCAAAAAAAAACCAACCTGGAAGGAAATCTGACTGTCATCCTTCAAAATCTAGGACTGGTTTATTTACAGATAATGATGTGACTCCTTTACCAAAGGAGTTACCCTGTTTCAGGAAGATGTCAAATTATTGCTTTGCAGTAGGTTACAGTCACTTGAATCTCTTCTCTATAACATCTGATACAGATACTGGAATAGGCTGGTTGGTTAGTCTGGTAAGCTTATGCTTTCACAAAGACATCAGCCTTAAATTTCCCCAGCCAGTTAAACTTGCTGTAAAACAGCCCTCACAGAAAGCTGGACTTCTATACAGCTGAGCAAGTTGCAAAAACTAATCCACTTACCTCAGAAAGGTTGTTATCTTGAACTAAAAATCTCAAGATATCAAGCCAATATCCTCAACAAGTTGGACTCTGCTTATCTGGCTCTGGATCTGTTCGGAGACATACTCCTTTTACAAACTAGTTTCATACTAGTTACATACCCAGTTTTAGTCTCCTGAAGCAATCCAATGGTGATGCATAAACTGTGTACAATGGCACAGCTACTGAAATTAACTCCCTTTCTCATTGTTCTGATCTTCAGGTCATAGTTTAGTTAAATATTAATTCAATTGTAGAGGTGAAACAGAAAAGGTGATTATTCTAGCTGAAGGAATGACAGCCAGAATTCAAATACAGACATTCCTGACTCCATGGACTCTCTACATTCCTGGAGATAACAACAAAAACTTAACACAGCTAGCAACACAACTGATTTCTAAATATGTGATTACACAGAAGTCAGAGAATGCTACCAGCTCTCTCAATCATTGACTATACCACAAGACATTCCAAATAATTATACCATGACATTCTCAAATCTCAAATCAGGGAATCTCAAAAAAGACCCTTATTTTATATGTAAGAATAGTGCACAATGAAACAGAGCAAAGCATGAAAGATAATGAAGTGGGTTCAAGGACTTGTAGACCTTCAATAATACTTAATTCACTGAAAGTAATGTGTCTTACTTAAGAGCACTACAGAGAAAAAGTAATAGTGTATACAGGTTTCTTATTTTCCAAGAATACAAACAGTGAGACACAACATGATGACTACTGAACACTTTGAAATGTCTTCAATTTCTCCCTGAACTCCTCTTTATAGCGACCATTAGGTTATGTAATATAGTTACACTTGCCAGCCAGAGTCTCACTCATGTAAAAAATACCTAGCCTTAGAAACTGCACCCAAGAAGATAACTGGATTATTCAGAAAATGAGGACTTCCCATGTCTGAGGTCCAGGAGGAAAATCACACAATGCCTTCTCAATGGAGAATCCTCAAGACAGCAGCAGATGGATCTAATTTGTAATAAAAGACATTTTGGAAGACGTGAGTCTGATTTCTATCAAGGTCAATTAGGATTTGAGCGGGTTAAATAGATGGCACTACAGAAACGTTGCGTGAGAAGTTACTACTGACAGATGCTGTGACTTTAATTTTGACATTTTAGAGTACATAATGAAGATTTTTGAAAGGGTTAGAACATTTAAACTTTGAAGGCCTGTACAACTCTGAAGCTTTCGTATTTATATATGTATATATACATATGCATCTGTGTGTGTATATACACACATATTTCTATACACACACACACAAAAGTTGCTATATTTTAGGGACTCACTTTTGTGACACAGTACATAATGGCTGTAAATAACCAATATAATTCACATGTGGGGATACCAGTTATTGTTGCCAGCAATGAACCCATTTCTTGAGAACGTTTGCCATCTAGAGGACATATCAGGAAGCACTAGGATATAAAATTACTGCCTTAAAGAAATACACATTAAGTGGATTTTCCCGATGTTCATAGGTATAGTTAGTTCAAAACAGCACTGCCTTTAATATATTTTCTGTTTGGCTTTGTTGACAATATCATCTTGAAAGTATGGAGCTGATACTTCTCCCCAAACAGAATCACTTCACTAAATATGTTATGTGCGTGTGTAATCTGAGCCTGGTTCCAATGAAAAGGGATTTTTAAAATATCCATAAAACATAATCAGGATAAGTACTTTTAATCTGTTCACAGTATAAAGATTGTTTCGAAAGTCCTCTCCTCTTTTGCTGGTGGAGCAAAGATTAAATAAGCAGTAAAAAGTATATTCACTGCAGAGACTGGATTCAATATTTATGACAGAGAAAGGTAAAAATTTGTCTTCTTTGGAATATCAGCCCTTTTTATTCTTAGAAAAATATCTCAAACGAGTTCTCCCCTCCCCCCCAAAATGCTGACTGCTGCTTCTATTCTTGTTTGTTTATATCAAATTAGAAAAGTTGCATGGAAATACCTTTAAAAGATTAAGAATCAACTTCACAGATATTTGGCAACCTTTCCAGTAAAGCTGCAGAAAGACTAGCAGTGCTATAATTTCAGGAGCGCCTGTGAAGTAGTTACAGTTCTTTTATTTGTCTTCATGATAAAATCCAATTTATTGTTTTGGGTTTTCCCCCTACTTCTTTTCTCGTCAGGGTACTTAGGTTCCATTTTCACCCTAAAAAATCTCTACTCAAATATCTGTCCTTCTGAAAAGCAGGAAGTTTTACTTGCCACTGTTTAAAATGTAAGAGGGAAGAAAATCTTTGCCAGGCCTGATAATTTTAGGAGTAATGTGGTATTCAAGTAGAGATATTGGGTTTATATCGAGTTTTAATCCCTATCTCCCAGCCTGGCCTGGTGACTCCAAAGGCTTTGATAAGACTAAGCTGGTACCTCACAATACGCATATTCTTTCTCTGGAAACATTTTCTTTGGCAATTCAGAATACCCTGGTTGGTATAATGTATGAAGAACAATAAGGTTACTTACTGCTGAATTTCCGAAGTAGATGACTGGCGTCTCATGCTCTTTAAAGACTGGGTCGTATGGCTATGTATACTGGTTTGCTATTGCAACCTACATGTTGCTGCAGTGGGTGCTGCAGCATTGCCTGCAGGCAGGTAATGGAGGTTAAAGGCCAGAGCTCAAGCCAGCTCACCAATGCCCGTGCCCTGTCTTTCTCATAGGAAGGCGCCCCTGAAGCATGGTGAGGGAGACACCAAGCTCCCAGGCTCTAGGCTGAGTCTAGATCCAAGTGCACCGATCCAGCATTTTCAATTGTTACAACTGAGATAGCAAATTATAATCTGAACCTTCCTCCCCCATCTTGGTGCTCTTGGAAGCTGGAAGCTTATTTGTAAGATAAAGGACACACCACTCACCCAAGAAAGTGATAAATACCATGAAAGAAGCACCAAACACACCAGAATCCAAGGGGAGAACTCCCTTAGTCTGTTTTCAATGTTTTCTTTTTATGTTCCAGAGAGGCCAGAGCAACCAGATATTGGTGCTGGGATTAGGGTTTTAAAAAAACATTTCTTACTAAACAAGATTTAAGTTAATTCTCTCTGCATCAGAAAGAACAAGTTGGTGTAGCAAATAAAATGTACTCAGAGATTTCTTCTCCCTCTCGCCACACGTCTGCGTTAAAGCATCAGCCAGAAACAGGCTGCTTGAGGGACTGAGGAAACAGACCTGGCAACCATGCATTCTGCATTTTTGATGGCTTACAAGGCTTGTGTGTACCACCTTCTCTGAGCAGAATGGCAGGAATGGTAGAAATAGACTATATTTTGGAATTCTAAATGTAGAAACTGAAAAAGCAACACTATAGCAGTCGTCATTTATTTTGAGAATTGATTTCACTCTGCTACTGGATTAGCAAGCAATCCAAACAAAGCAGCCAGTTCTCCAGACCAACTCTCTGAGGACTGCTTGCTAGAGCAGGCCGAAGACTGCCACCCTACTCACAACCCAGAAGCAGCGGCTGGGGATGAGATGCCATGCAGACTTAAGGTGTCTAAAATAATGCAGAAACTGCAAATTTTGTCATTTTGTTTCCAACTTTTACATCAAGTACTCAACCACGTGCTTCCTCAGTATGAACTTGTGGCCTTTCTTTAAAGTTTGTGTAGTGGTAACACTTCCAGGTTAAGATGCAGGTGGGAGGGAGAGAGATTTCATTTATAAGTGCACCAGGCACAGCTGGCAGGTGTTGGTGGTGGCTGTGGGAGGCCTGTGTGGGACTAGGTCTGGGACTGCCCTAAGCACTTGCTTATTTGCTTTTTCAATACCACAATCAGTAACTAAAAGCTTGTTAATTGCCAATAAAAAAACCTTGATAGAAATTCCCCTACATGAAGCTGTTTTGTTGCCTGTGACAAGATAGATAGGTCAAAAGTCCTCTAAGGGGCTTTTTCCTAAAGGCTTTTTGCTGGACAAAGTGAGGAAGTTTTATCTTCACTGGAAGGGTATGTACAGTTCCCACATAGCTGGCTTGTTGCTCGCTTGATCAAGGCGCTATGGTGCTGCCATCAGTGACTTGCTTGCTTTCCAAGAATAAGCTATCATTTGCCTCTTCCATGGAGCGCAAGTGCTGATGGCAACTCTGCAGGCGCACTCATTAGCAAGTGAGTTAAGTCTCATCGAAGAACTGGCATGACAATGACAGAAAACGTATGAAGTGATATACCTGTACTTAGTTACATCCTGCAGAACTTGTTTTGGTAGAGTCCAAATATAATGTTTTCACCAAGTAAACATACCAGACTTACTTACCTTAATAATTTTCAAAAGGAGAAAATGAATCCCAGCCTTAAGACATTGGGCACAGAGCTTTACAGAGAGTTAATTTTCTTTGTAGAGCATTTTTGGGTCTCTTGTGACATGATGCACAAACAGCTGCAAATGAGTAACTCTGTTGTATTTTCCATTCCCTGAAAAAATGCTGATAATTCTGGCTCCACATGGGTTAAAGGATTTTCTTTTGCTCTCTCTCTTCAGATTCTTCAGATAAAGTAGATAATAATTTGGTTCTGCAGCGTTCACTGCTCTTCTTTACTCCTGGTCCAAGAAGGAGTCCTCTCCATACCCAGGTACCCAGGAGATACAGAAATTTGCAAAGACAGTAAAGCAAGATGTTTAAGTTAAGAGAAAAAGGTACTAGGCTGGGAAATTGTCTCACACCGTGAGTGTGAGTGATCTTAGGCCAAACAGATCTTTCCTCTGATTCTTCACCCAATATGAATAATGATAATGACACCTCTTGTAAACCAACTTGATATCCATAGATAAAGATTATATGTAAGTGTTATTACCACATCAATACAGAAACCTGGGCCTTCCATTTTTTTCAGGTGGCTTGGTCCAGAGGAACACAAACTCTTCAGATCAAAGATGTGAAAAAGCAGCAATTATTTGTTGGTACTGCCAGAGAAACATCTGACCAAAACTCTGTACCATCTTCCGAAGGAAAGTGAGAGCTTGCAGCTTGGTGGTAGCTGAGAAAGAACTGGGACTACTAGTGAAAAAAACCGCACACTAGAAAGAAATTTATTGTATTGAATTTTTTAAATACAATTAAATACATTGTACACAACACACTCCAACTCAGAATAAAATAAAGCTTTTCCCAGGAGTATTACTCTACATTGAATACGTTCCTATAATAATTAATTTTCTCTTTTTTTTCCAACATGTAGAAAGCATATAATTTTATGTAGCATATATCATAAAGCTAGGATTTACAAAGAAGCTAAAAGAAATTAGGTACTCGAAATCCCAATGATATTCTCAGTTCCTCTGCAGATCCTACTTATACTGTTCTGACTAGTACAACCAGGAGTTAGCTGCTTTTTGTACTTAATGAACTGTACAGATGTGTATTGGTTGTATCAAAAACACCCTTTCTCTACAAAGCCTCCAGTGCTGTTCACTGGTAATGTATTTAAAGGAAAAAAAATTTTTTTTTCACTTTGCATTGATTTGCAGCAATTTTTGTTTTCAAGAATCAAACACCACACTCCTTTCTAAGTAGGAACATAATTAATTCTTCTTGTTCAACAATTAATTAGTTCACAGTTTCTACTTATGTATTGAACATGCGTATTGACAGTTCCTTATGTGAAGAGGAAAGACACAAGGAAATAGCACACATTTTAGTCACACTTTGCGAAGATAGGTCTCAGCAATATTATACAGTATGTTTCATGAGAGAACTGTACTCTTCCACCAGTTTCTTCTTCTCATTTAATTTTTGCAGTATGGCATCCATTAAGTATGAGGCAAAAGGAAACTGAAAAAGAAATGTAGTAAGAAAAATGATCATTGAATTTTATTGTCTTCATGTGAAAAACACTTACTAAATATCTTTAAACCATTAGATTTTACTCAGTTCTGGCAACCAGAACACATGCACACATCTAATCTTTAAAGTTCACCTGCCTGGTTAGTGTCTGAAAATTTGCTCTCTATCATAAAAATGATAAAAGAACAGAGTAAAATGAAAAAAGATAAACGCCTTATTGAACAATTCATGCTTTACTGGCCATGTTAATGATGTAAACTGCAGTACCAGCATCTCTGTCATTTATCTTCAATCAGCTGATCGATAAAAGGTTACAGTCATCTCTAGGGCATGCAGAAATGGTAGTGTATGTTCACTATTCTCAGGAGGATGAGACAGAACTACCAGTACAGCTCTCAATGCTGTGGTAAATTCCTTAAACTCACATGTTTAAAATCGTAAATAAAAAACCACAAAGCAAAACAAAACCTCAAACCCCAGAAGTTCCAGTTGCATTGACTGAGATATGACATGAACAACTGCTCCACTAAAACATGATACCAAAATGGTGTATTTATATATTTACAAAGAAAAGTGAAAAACTCTTTTATATCTTCTCCAATATGAAAGATGTATTTTCACAATGTGTCTTCAAAGAAAGAGATTTGGTACATTTTTCACTGTCATTGCTTTAATGCTTAAAGTGGTTTTCTTTCAGTCTTGGTGCATCAGCACACCATATGCTGGGAAGTACTTTTGGAGGTGGAGCAAAACACTAGTCATTGCAGATGCACCCAGAGAGTGGTCGGTGCTTTGCCAGAGGAGAGCAGAACAGATTTTGTTCACTCTTAGAGAATCTCAGTAGCTTCATAGAGCTGTCAGCTTTCTTGAACTCTTAGTGAGACCAGTGGTGAACAAGGGGTCAGTCCCCCACAAAAATAATCAGGAGAGAATTTTACCTTAATAAGGCCACCATAAATAAGTTAGTTAGGTTAAATATAGCATTTGGTTGAGTAGGCCAAACACTAGCTTCCTCTGCTTTTCACAACTGTAGTTCAAGGCAATGCTTTTGCATCTAGAACCACTTTCTAGTTCCATACTTGAGTGTTACTGCTCTGATTTTATTTTTTTCACTTCTCTATTCCATCTTTAAAAGAAAATTTGGTACTATACCAAATGGAGTACTGCCTGTTTCCTAGATATATGAAAAAAAAAAAATATCTACAACAAACTAAAAAGCCCAGACCACAAGTTCATCAAGTACAAATGTTAGTCTAATGTCTGAACTGATATAAAGGTGTGAATCTATACACTGATTTTTATAATTACTAACAAGCCAGGAAAAAGAAAAAGTCTAAAATGGTAGCTAGGAAAATCTTGTTAATAGCAAGTATCTGTCATGAAGTGACTGCAATGGCAATCCTGTTGCTCAACAGTCACTTTACAGCTACAGAAGAAGGATGATAATGTGCATTATTTCCCTCTTCTTCAGAAAAGGAGGTTTTGAAGGGCTTGTACTTGGCTGTCAGACATGTCTCCACCTGTCATAAATAACTTCTGTCTATGATAATTTTCTAGTAGTCATCTACACCTGTCAGCTTTCTTCTATGCTCTATTGTGGTGACTTTTGGGACAATAGAGGGATCGAATTCACTGAGCACAAATCTATTCAGAGTAATACAAGACATAATCTTATGTGAAATTCTGTGACACTTACTTGCTACTGTGCTTTAAAAACACTGAATCCAGCATCCTGTTCACTCTAATTGCTCTCCTTCCTTGTTTAAATATGTTTTTTACGAGAACACTATACCATTATCTCAAAGCCTCTAATTCTTCTTGCCTAGGTTGACTACATCCATTTCTGATACATTTCACCTCCTTAATGTTGTGCCTAAGATGAATGGTTTCTTATTGATGTCTCTGGCTCGTATCATTCTAGCTACGTTTTACTTGCTGCTCACTACTCTCTGTGGCTTCCATGTCATAGCAAAGTGATCTTTCAAGAATTCTTTCCATTTAAATCATTCATTTAAAGCAAGAGCATTTGAAAGTTAAACATTATGTCATTCTTTCAACATTTGTTGTTCTCAGAGAAAGTGCTGTATGTTTTTATCTGTTTTTCTTTCCATACAGACACCCAGAACTGGATGATCTCTACAGTCTTCATCTTTAATAGAAGTCTGTCAGATTTACTTTTAATGATGGCTCTGTAACTATCCTGGGAAGCCTCCCTCTACATTTCTCCCCAGAACTTCATAACTGTTGAAGATGTCTCTACTCCAAAGTATTCATCCCAGCTTCCAAACCTGCCATATGCTTGGGGAAGGCTTTGGGAGTTCAGTGAGTGCTAAGTGCACGCCTAAGGAGTAAAAGCTTGTTTATACCACTGATAATTGTATATTTTAATACAGAATGATACTTCCTCCAAATGCTTTCTACTTAATCTGTGCCACAACCAATTTATCTGAACACTAAGCATTAACAGTGATAGTGATCCTAAATCACTACATTATGGTAGGCTTTATGAGAAGTAGTACTTAACTGATTTGGTTAAATTCAGAGTATTTGAGAGT
The DNA here is from genome assembly GCF_000696875.1 of Nestor notabilis. Lineage (NCBI taxonomy): Eukaryota > Metazoa > Chordata > Aves > Psittaciformes > Psittacidae > Nestor > Nestor notabilis. The sequence goes on from NW_009935902.1 coordinate 13,883, forward strand.
GCAAATTACATGTGGATTTAAAGATCTTTATTTCTTTAACAGAATTACAGATATCTTCTTTGATACTAGAAAGATATACAAATGAAATGGCATATTTCTTACACAACTTATCAGACAGATATCTTGGTGTATGTCAACTGTAAGGTAATATGATCCTAAAGAATCATGAATGCTGATGGTTATTTCCATTATTTCTCTCACTTACTTATTCTTATCCTGAGAATACTTCTTTTGGAGATCCCTTCTGTGAAAAATAAACTACTACTGTTTATCAATCAGCCTTATATGGCTGAGTCCTACTCAAAACCAGGGCATAAGTATACACTGATCTGTCAGTGAAAAGACTCATAATGAATGCAAGGCAATGTTGTTATTCTAATGAGACATAGTGTCTCCATTTGCAGTGTACAGCATTACTTTGACTCTGCTTCACAAAGTCTAAAATGTTTTAACGTAAAAATAAAAGTACTTTATTTCTGGAATACACAAATTAATGGTTACACCTATTTTACACCTCCCCATATGGATCATCAGTGTAACACATTTGCCCAACAAAATGATCAAAACACTGCAGAGCTGCCTCAAATTGAATTGTGAGCCACAAAGAATAATCTGAAATAAATCTAAAGAAACTCAGATCATAATGACCAGAACCTCCTAAATTCACTCTAAACTAAAAGTCAAAATTTGTATGTGCCTGTCTGTATTCTTACCCTGAGTAATTAAGCCAATCTCTCTTTGTTTTCAGTCTAGGACAAGTGATACTGTTCTGTTTGTGTGCATGAGACAAAAGACAGATTTATACTATAATGGATTGTAAATGCATGTGACTGAGCTCTTATTCTTGTAATGTCAAGAAAATCATGGTCTGATGTCAATGTTAAGCTGCAGGTACTGAAAACACCTGGTGACAGGGGCAGCAGTGAGTGTGCGCATGTGTGTTTGTGCATTGATTAATACATATGTGTGCATGTGAGCAGAGGACAGGCAATGAGCAGAGAGACCTGTTCAAAAAGAAGAAGACAGACAGGTTGGAGTGATAATAATAAAAGCAAAGCAAGTGTGTTCCCACCCAGGAAATTTGAAGAAAGAACCATAGCTGTTAGTGCACATTCCCAGATGATACCAGAGGAAATGTATATTTAGAAGCCAGTGCAAATCCTAAAAATGGGCTGGGGAAAATCCCTACCAATGAAGACTGAATATACCATTACAAACCCTGTTCTAGAGACAGATTATACACATACCTACAGAGTGCCCACTGAACAGAGGGGAGGGAGTTTTTCTGTAAGTTTTCACTGTTGGAATATGATTTGTAGATTCATAATGAGGTCATGAGAGTGAAGATTTTATTAGGCAGCTTTGTTTATGTGAGATATGATATCCCAAAGAGTACCTGAGGAGGGAGGGAAGGTAAGTGCTGCTGTATGTCTGATAAGGGACATGCTAATCAATACTGTCACTGGGTTCAATGCTTGGAAGAGTTAGGCAGATGATTTCTATTTTATTTAGAAGTAGTTCTTGGACACTTCAGGCAGTAACCTGTATTGGGCTTAACATGCTGTACTCACACACAAAATTATTAACAGACTGCAGGAATTATGTAAAAAGAAGTTATCTGCTTGGTTTAGCTTTGTATGTTTCCTACCGTGGGAAAAAGCTAGAGAAGGTTGCTGGGTTTTGTTGGTTTTTTTGTTGGTTTTTTTTTTTTGTTTTTTTGTTTTTTTTTTTGTTTTTTTTATGATTGTAAGAAGAGAGTGTTACTATACTGTGTGCCAGCTTCAAATAATAAGACATACACACCCAGATGGAAGGGAGAAAGTAGGTTAGAAGCCTCATTACTTGCCACGCAAGCTGCAAACACACATACATATTGATATAACCATACTTGTTCCCTCCTCTCCCAAATACCACAAACTGCTAAAACCTCAATGGTCCATAACGGGTTGGTTATGTCTCCCAGCTTCTCTCTCCCATGCTCAATCACTAACATAATCAGTCTGATGTCTCTGTACATGACTCAGATACCCATCTGCAGGTCTCTGCTTGCACTCCTGTGATGCCTTTCCACATGCAGGTTCTGCATAGGCAAGAGAACCTTTCACAGTAACTATTGCCAGTTACTAACATGTTTCATTTTTATACGTCAGTGAGAACACTCTAGTTATTGGGTGCTAATGTACAAATATAAAAACTGAACTGAAAAAACACTTGCTGGCAATTCAAGGCATAGATTTAGACAGTGATTTTTACCAGCTCTGTAGAATTCAGAACATGACTACACTTTCTGATCTTATAATTCTTATTTAAATAATAACTTCCTGATGCAGATGTGTCTCTATCACATTGCAAGTTTCTTAGCAGTGGTGTAGTTTCTCCACCTGTGTTTCTACAGTAGTTGGTAAAATAAGGACACACACTCTGATTAGTGTCCGTGAGCACTCAGGAATGCAAAAATATTTATCACTGAAATTTAACATACTTGTAAAGATGACAGAAATTAGACTTTTTCAAGTCATAAGAGTATGGAAAAAAAAGAAAGGTGTGGATGAGGTATGCTATCCTTTAGCATTACATTTTAGGGGAATCTATAAAATGACAGTAAAAAGCAACTAGTGCTTCCCTCAATCTCCCCAGAAATTGTAATGCAGCAGTAAAATGGCTTATGTCAGTAATAAAAATAAAATGCCTATGACATTTTAAATGTTATCGTACTGTCACAGCAGAATAAAATTAGCTTGAAGAATGATCTAAAGGGATATGATGCAGTTCATTATGTATAACAGCAACAGCAGCAGTTTCTCAGTGTTCATAAAGGTTTCTCCATTAAATTTACCTCCAGTCAATAATTAGGAGTCCACAAATAAACCTAGGCAATTAAATCAATATTGCTGGGCAATTATGTTCAAAAGTCCTGGCTCAATGGCACAAAAAGACACTATATCAAACTGCAATATTAAGTGATCTGATGCAATTTTCCACTGAACATTTTCTCAGAATAACAGGAAAGGGCAAGACTGCATCTTTGTTAAAGATGCAAATGGGTACACAGTTTGCCAACCTGTAACACTATATGAGACATCTGTTACGAGTGAAGTCTTGATGGAAAGCTTTCACTTCACCACGAACTTTAGTTTTCTGATCATAAATAGAATGCCTACTAAAGGAAACCACAATCAATCTCTACAAGATAGGAATTAACCATTTCAAAGGCTATAGAGTTCTGTGAGCTGCTCCCGAATAGAGACCAAGAAATCTTATCAATTTCCATCCATGTGACTTAGTGTGGACAGAAATGAAAAGCAGAGCTGGCTGCTCCCAAAAACCACTAATCCCTTCGCAATTCTAAAGATGGTCAGCTTCCCAAGAATTACTTTTAGCCTCAGAGCTCCTCCTGAGGAATCCCACATGATGGAGCAAAAATCACTGAAAGCCACTATTAACTTGCACACAAACTTACATGTCTAAAAGCAAAAAGCTCCTCAATCCTTAACTAATATTTATAATCCTAATATAGCTGGTTACATAGTCATCAACCTCTCTGTTTCTCCGTGCCTTCCATTTTCCTGTCTGCCTATATCAAAGAGAAGTAATAAAATTCTGCTTAGGACTTTTTAACAATTTACCGAAGAATGCTAAAAAAAAAAAAAAAAGAATAAAAATTCTTGCTAGTATTCCATGAATCTGATTGCTATTTTGGAGTCCACAGAATCGACAGAATCTTGAAATCTATAAATTTTTTAAAAAAGTCTTAAATTTAGGCAATTTAGTGAATAGAAATATTTGTGCTTTTACTGCTGAGTTCCATGTAACATTACCAGACTAAATTAAAATGCCAGTATTTTTGACAAAGCCAGTAAAAGCAAACTGATATTTCCATCTCCTCACTGCAGCAATTAAGGAATCTTAATGGTAATAAGTTTGGATAATGAAAGAGGAAAACCCTGTAATTTCTTAAAAATCTAGTCATAGGACACAATCTAGACATGAAAGCTATTAATGACAAAATAGATATATCTGAATCTGAGTGTTCCCTTGAAATGGCTTTCAAAATATTTTCAGTCATTCACATTCTTAACTGAAATGAACTACACCGCTAATGGACCCATGCTAGTGAATATGCATTAGGAACACTGGATTCATAAATCAAATTTTATTTCTTTTCAAACACCAGCTACCGATCATCTGAATAAAGGAGACAACTAAAATATAATGGAAAAATTTCAAGAGTCAGTGTGTGTTGTAAGTGATGTCCAAACAAAAGCTGACTATGGCTAGAAAAGCAGGGCTCTCCCCTGCCAATAAACTGCCCTTGATCACTTACAAGAGGGGAGCATCCCAGCAGACTCTCTGTGTATTAAAAAAAAGACTTGAAAGAGAAGAAGAAGTATCACACAGGTCACAGCAGCAGTCTCAATGGACCCCTCAGGGATTTCTGCTAGTCTCAGCCTTGTCATCCTCTATGCAGCTTTCCTCTCTGCCCAGAAAATGTCGATAGGAAAATGTTTGAGGGGCCTCTGGTGGAAATTTTTTCATTCTTTCTGCATTGACAGGATGCCAAATCAATATTTACTTCCCACTAACAAGCTGCTCGAGGTCTCAGTAGAAAATATTGTAGAGAATGCGAGAAGACACGATAATAAACAGCTGTCTGGCTATGAGGAAAACATGAATTGACTGGAAACAGGTCCACAGTAAAAGGTCACTGATACCCATGAACTCCTCAGGTGTCCATATCAACTGCTAACTTTAAAGGCACATAATAAAAAAATCTCTTTTTCCTAAGAGGTATGAGAATGGATCCTTCTCAGTCTAGCAAGCATTATACACTGTTTCAATAATTCAATTAACACATTTGCCAAGATGTATGCTGGTTTTCTCCAGCATTGTTTCATTGGTTTCAGCTGCTAAGACAGCTATTACAAATCCTTGGTAAACATTTCTTCAGTTTTATCCAGTGACATTTATTTTAAGAGAAATGAAAACGAAATGCTACAATCCAAGGATTTTACATTGTCTCATTACAGTATAGTTTGGGACCATCAATGGTAACATAATTACAAATGCAACAGATTAATTACAACCTAAACCCACTTAGCTACTCAGCGTAGAATGATATAATTCATTAAGGAAAGGTATAAATTAGCACCTGTGCTTCAAGAAGGTTATGTATATACTGCAGCCATTCTTTATCGTTTTCAAATTCCATTTTTGTTTTTGCTGTTTCCTAAAAATAGAAAAAGATAACATAGACACAACATTTTGACACCATATGAGAAGAATATAGTGAAAAATAAAGGAAATGTGTAACTGGATATATATTAAATAAACAGTATGTGGAAGCGGACACTATGCTTTCAAAACTAGTTATTGAAGCATACCCACCAAGTATGAGGGCTCTGTTAAATCTATAAACCTATCCTTGTTTGTGCATGTCCCTAAAAACACGCATGATGTTCTGTTCTTTTCACATGTGCATTAGGTGCATATGTGATCTATGTGTAAATTTTGCAAGTTCATGTAAAGGTTCCCGAGTAGAATATGTATATGAAATTTGTATAGTGTAAATTTATCACCTGTAGTTAAAATTTGTTTTCTATTTATAGGTAAGTATGTTTGTGTGTTCTAGACATATATTCACAATAGTGACTACAACACTATACACTATACACACTAGTCACAACAGTGACTAGTCTACAAAAGGTACACGATATAGAAATTATTTCGAGAACAAGGTATGCATGGAAAAAATCTATCAAAGTGAATCACTTTACAGGGGTGTATAAATGTTATGGATTTATAAAAAGGGTGAGGATTGGTAATTTTATTTGTATTCATGCATATAATCCGTATCAGTGCATGCACATGCACTGCACCTTTATTTAACCAACATGAAAACTCTCTTTTGTGACATCTTTAATATACAACTCCAATAAGGCTAAACCTGAGTCATTACCAGGGTACTGTTACAGCCCAACAATGGTTAGCTCCTAGACACTCTTACTAAAATAAGTGTCCAGGCTTTTTCATGTTTTATTTGATCAGGCCTAAATAAATCTAGGTAAGAAATGCTATTCCTGTATCTGTTTAACAGAGGGTGGTTTGATGATACACTATCAAGTATTTCATAGTGAAGTGTATGATAGAATCAACAAAAAAAGGCAACGGATTCCCCCAGAAACCAACTGTCTACTAGAAATATATACCTTTATATATATCTTTAATATAATATATACCTTTAATAGGTATAACAGTTCAAGAAAGGAAGCATCAAAGTAATCAATCTGGCACAGCAAGACACATTCTAATTTTGTTTTCATTAATGCAGAAGTCCTCATAGCAGCCTTTCAGTATCTGAAGGGGGCCTATAAGGATGATGGGGAGGGACTCTTCGTTAGGGACCGTAGTGGTAGGACAAGGGGTAATGGCTTCAAACTTAAACAGGGGAAGTTTAGATTAGATATAAGGAAGAAGTTCTTCACAGTGAGGGTGGTGAGGCACTGGAACAGGTTGCCCAAGGAAGTTGTGAATGCTCCATCCCTGTCAGTGTTCAAGGCCAGGCTGGACAGAGCCTTGGGCGACATGGTTTAGTGTGTGGTGTCCCTGCTCATGGCAGGGGAGTTGGAACTAGATGATCTTAAGGTCCCTTCCAACCCTAACTATTCTATGACTCTATGATTCTATTTAAAATGTATAACTCTGTCAAATAGTCTCACGAAAAAGGAAACTACTAAGGACTTTCAAATAATGTCTCTACATCTACATGCTCGAAACCCTATATTTATATTTTATTATGCACGCCCAAAGTCTCGCCACTTTATGAGTCTTTAACCTGCCCTCTTTATTTAGATCCAGTTGTTCTGTTTTGTTTGTTTGTTTGTTTTTTCCCCACGCTGAATGCTGTAGAATGAAATTCTAGTCTGTAAGTGGAAATCCTTTTCCTCAAGAATTGAAATATGCAGCATCTTCTGATCTAGCCCCTTTTCAATGAAAAGTCCTTAAAGTAACTTACCTCATCATCTTCTACTTCCAGTATCTCCTCAAGATCAGTTGTTGAAACATTAAGAATAGCTGCTGCCAACTGAACAGATTCCTGGGAAAGACCCTTTTTGCACACTCTCACTTCTCCCATTTTTTTTGCCTGTTTGATTTTTGTTCTCAGCTCTTGTACGCTGTGCTGTAGCTCTCCGGTTAGAGCCTAGAAGATGCAAGCAAAAAATACTCTGTTGCAATTTTCCTTAAAGTGCAAACACTATGGAAAAACCAGCAGCATTTAGACTAAGCTCCTTTAGATGGGAGTTATCTTCATTCTGTATTATTGGTTTAATAGGATACATGTCGTAAGAACATGGTATTTAGAACACAGAATGTGAATACATTAAAATAGAAAATGTTCTTAAATATAGGTAAATTTGGTTTTATTTCTTTAGCAAAAAAACCCTATATTCGTCGTTCCTTCAGTAGTAAGACAAAGCACTTTCTGTGGAATCAATCAAAAATCCTTTCTTGACCCATCTACCAGAAATGTTCTTGTAATAACAACAGTTCCCACAACAGAGTAATTAAAAACTATCCTAGCTACCAGTTCTTCCTGATATAATTTTTACAACTTAGATCATCACAGTAGTGGCTATTCACTGTTGATAAGCAGCATACCCTTGGAGCACACAAGTCCACTGTATCATTATTCAAGGCTTGCAGAGGAAGGGTTGTATTCCCACAGAATATTCTCTGTGCAGTGGGCCCACACAGAAAGCCTAGCCAGGACAGGCAATCTGTTTGCAAGAGTCCTCTTAGCAGATAGTTGTTGGCTGAGAGAAAAAAAGCTGTAAGTCACTGTCAGTAGATCCTCCCAGCATATTCAACTTCAATGACTCAAGCAGAACAGTGATTGTCAACACAGACACCTTGGCTTAGTTTAAAATGAGAGAATAAGGTTGTATTTTGATCATCATTTGTGGGGCTTATCTTATTAAACTATCTCTCACCAGCAGCTGATTAACTCCTGAAAATTCTTTTTTGCAAAATGCCTTCATCTCATAGAAACTGACTGCAGAATTATGAATCCCGTTTATTGGCATTTGGAGTAAAGCATTCTACAGCCCCTTGTGTATTCAAAATGCAGTCATTAGAGAGCATTTGCTGATAGATTTCAAAGAAAGCACAAGAGATTAATCCAGTTCCAAGATCTGCTTATTTTTCTGCCACATTCCAGCATACCATTTTTCTGTATTTAGCTAAAATGTAATTATTAAAACCAAAATTACCCTACCACAAATTTGGGGAGAGGAAGTACAATGAAATTTGTCCAATTTTGTGATTCAAATGTGGGTACCTCCATCCACAGTATTTCCAACAAAGTATCTTGTAAGTAGGTCTGTCTGCAAGTACAGAGCTGAGAGGAATGAATAAACTTGAAATGTTATAGGCGGGGAGCTAGGACAACTTGGACCAAGCTCACGGAAACAGACTGTGGAGAGAGCCCCAGCAGAAAAGCGCAGACTATGAAAAAAAAAAATCACATTTTCGCAGCATCTGAAACATTCCGACAGTACATTTGCTCCTGCAACACCTAGATGATGTATTTGGCAGTGTAAAAATAAGTTCAACTGTACTTTTTCTATCAAATTGAACGAGCTTCCCAAATTTTACAAGTAAGGAGATCTCACCCAGCCATACGTGATTAGGCTAAAAGATGCACATTTGTATTCTCGTGCAAAGAGGAAATGTAAATTAAAGGAGTAAAATATCAAGGAAATTAACTGCAAAGCTATATGGAAAGACTAAGAATAATGATAAATAGCTGAGCACAGACAAACAAAAAGCATGATAATAAACAAAGTTAAATGTTCACTTGAATGTCTCAGACAACATACAAGCATCGCCAGAAAATAGTCTTATTATATTATTAGATAAATTTTATTGGTGTATCCAAACTCCAAAAATAATACATGAGAAGTAAGCAAGCTGATAGCAATAGCAACAGTGGAACCCACAAACTGCAACTCCACTGTAGTATTTTAGGCTTGTCTTTTAGTTCAGAGTTCCAGAAAGGAAGGTACCAGAAAGACCCTGAAGAATCTATAGCAGCAGTAAAAAAAAAAAAGACAACAAAACATGAAAAGTGAAAAAAGAAAATTAAAAGCAAGTTTAAATAAAAACCAAGGAAGGAGAAAATGACAACTAGCATGTTTTGATATGCAAGCCTACACGCTATATATTATCATAGTAGATCATACAGATCACATATATAGAGGACTTGCACCTCAATTCCTTTTTTCCCTGAGCAGTTCTAATACACTAAAGCATACGTAACATAAACACCATATGTATATGGACTTTGAAATCGGGCTCAGAGACCAGCTATTTTTGAAGTGGTCTTCTTCACATTATTAAGTTGTAGCAATTTTTTTATATACATTTTTCACTGGATAAGTGCCTTAAAAATTATAGCCTCCCCACAATTTTAAGTTGCTTTTTCTGTTGTTATATCATCATTTGTCATATACTAATGTATTCGTGTGCTACTTCTTTTACTTATTAGTGATTTAATTTACATATCAGTTCATCCATAACTATAGATATATTCAATGTCAAAACCACAAGGTCTTTAACTGAGTTAGACAGAACCATTTCCACAGTGAAAATGACATAATCCTAGGAGTTAACCAGCAAAGGTTTTGTTGGTGAGGGTACTGAAGCCAGTATTGTATCATTATTTGATTAAGAAATTGATCCAATACATTCCGGATTTAAGCGTAGGATTTTACACTGAACCACTTCCCACTAAGTATTTCAGAATCACTTGTTTTTAAACTTATATATGTATACTTAGGGATACAAACTGACTGCAATGAAATCAATGCAGAATACGACTTCAGTATGATATCAATGTATGATAACAATGCCTTTATTAGCACTAGTAATACTAGGATTTGATCTGTTATCTTTGTTTTTCTTTGGTGTCAAATCTAGGGAATATTTTGTTAGTAAAGCCATTTTCCCAACTTAGATGTTATCCTCAGAATTATTCCTGTGGGACACACTTAGCTGCTACCAGCCAACTAAAATAGGAATCTCTCATTAATTCCTGAAACAAATCTACAACACATCCTGTCAGACCAGTGCAATTGCTACTGGTCTGACCAGAAAAAACATAAGCTTAAAATTCTAACAATATGAGCTGAAAGTACACAGCTTTTTCTAATTAGTAGCATTTGCTGCATCATTTACCAACTCCACATGGTTATACAGTATATATTACATCTACTGGATTGCATAAGTGCTAAAATAACTCCCTTATAAGCCTTTTTACTTTTTTTTTTCCACAACCCAAAATATTAATTCTTAAGGTAATAGTTTTCAATTTTAGCCTTAGTACACAATCACTTTTTAGAACTATGTTTTTTGCCAGTTTTGAGATGTATAAAGACAAAGGTCTTCTTTTATTTAAAAGATCATATTTAATTAAACACTCATAAAAGCTGTGGTGATAGACAGACCCTGACAACACACTATTTATAAGATCTTTACTTCCCCAAAAGCTGTGACACTAGTTGATACTGGAATTGACACAAATTGATCACTGGCCCCAAGTAATGCATTATGATCAAGTCAATGCCTAAATTATTCTCACAATTATCACGTTAATTTACACACTCCATTGTTATTGTTCATAGTATAATAAAACCTAGTGAGTCCAAGACAAACCAGAGTCTTATGCTAGCACTCCAGCTATGTACAGCTAGATTTCAGTCTTGCAGTGGTGCAGATGTCATGGCAAAAGCTCACATTACTTATGGAAAATTCCAAGCTTTGTTGTGCTTGTGCAATAGTAATAAGGTTGGGCTGGGTCTGGCTAGGACGGAGCTAATTGTACTCTAGCAACTCCTATGGTGCAGTGTTTTGGATTTGTGACTAAACCAGCATTGGTAACTGAACTATTAACTGACCAGCTATTGCTGAGCAGTGTTTGCACAGCACCAAGGCCTTCTCTGTTTCCCACCCTGTCCCCTTAGCTAGTAGGTTGCGGTGCACAGTAAGTATAGAGGGGACAAACCTGCTACAGATGACCTGAACTGACCAAAGAGACATTTCATATAGCATCTTGCTCAACAATAAAAACTGAGGGAGAGTGGGATATTGGTCTGACAGGTAGCCACTGCTCAGAGACTGCCTGGACATTGGCCTGCTTCCTTGTATTTTTTTCCCCTTCTTTCCTTTCACTTAACAATCTGAATTTTCTCACGTTTGCTCTTCCTATTCTCTCCCCAGTCTCACTGGGAGCAGAAAGTGAGCAACTATGTGGTGTTTAACTGCTGGCCAGGGTCAACCAATCACAAATATATAGAACAGTATAATATTCAGAACAACTCTACACATAAATTTTGTGTGTAGTTCAATATGAAAGTGTCTTAAGATACAAGTAATGTGTTCTTAGAAACTCACTTGTCTTGTAGATTGGGATGCTGTAGGAATGTGACCCAGAGCATTACACCAAAAAATTAAATGGAAAATCTTTTCTAACACAGGTTAGTTTCCTAAAGAAACAAAAGTATTGTGAAGATGTTGCAACTGTCTGTGGGAAACAAGATCTGAATTTCACAGAACCAAATGCTGAGTTTAAAGAACTTCTCTACTTTTGTTGTAAAGCAATTATTGATGGCCTAGGGTTTGAGCAGATCCTAGTGCTATAAAAGATTGAGAAAACATTACCATCCCAACTCACGATCAACAAGACAAACCAGAATGAATGGACAAAGTCACACAAAGAGTTGATTTCATGCTCTGTTTCAGCAGCTGAAACAAGCATTCAAGTTTCTTCAATGAAAGTACAGTTATTTGGTCCTTACTGTCTCCCTAAAAATGACTTTTAAAATATTTTCAGTAATAAGGTTTAAACTGAGCTCACAGCATGAATGCTGCATGTCAGAGAAAAAGGAAAAAATTCTATAGTAATTTAATTTAATATATATATTGGTATGCTATTTAAGTTACCTCAGCTAGCTCCTTCACTTGAAAATACACCTCCTAGGCATAACGTTTTTTCTACCAGAAACAGGACAAGAGTGTAGACAAGAAATAAAGACAAGACAGACCACTGCAATAGATTTGTCTGGCCAAGGGCTGTAACATGTAGCATTTTGACCCATGGGAATGAGTTACCCTCAGGAGGTTAACTTAATTCTTACAGTCCCTAGAGATCACGCCTTATTTCAGAGACTCCAGCAGATGCCCTGAAAGAAGAGTGTAAAGGTGTAGAGGTGATATAGACCAGTCTTATCTTCCTCTGCAAATTTCAGTATTCAGTACCAACCAAGAATGTTATTGGCAAATATCAAAAAAAGTGATAGCACCAGTATTTTACCGATGTCACACAGCGAACATATACAGAATAACAGAATCATTTAGGTTAGAAAAGACTTTTAAGACCATCAAGTCCAACCATTAATTGTCAGGTCCACCATTAAACCATGTTCCTAAGTGCCACATATACATGTCTTTTAAATACTTCCATGATTATTGACTCAACTACTTGAGTCACAGAGTATAATAGGGGCCTCAGGATTTCAGTATATGAACACAAAACTCAGCTTCCTGGCATTTAGGACTGCAGATCCCAAACCCAGTTAAAATGCAATAAGGAAAAGGCGTATTGGTACAGGTACAATGACAGAAACAAGAAACTGCATATAATTTTATAATCTGATTCATATCACAGGTAAGATTTGAATTTGTTCAACTGCGCTGGCTTAAGTTGTGTTATTCCTGCTTGCTTGCTATTAGAACACTGAAGAAAGTCTTGATTGGCTGGCAACTGTTTAAATATTGCATTTCTCCATATTTCTCCAAAATATCTTTGCTACCAATCTCATCTTATGTCTTCTACCAAAATACCATTCCTTTTTGATTTGAAAACATTGAAAACAAATGATATCTTTATTATCATTTATTTTCAAGTACATAATTGAGAATATTCTTTTGACTGCATTTTCTCAACCAGCTCCAGGTGTGGAAAACCACAAGGAAGAATATTAAAAATATTTCAATCTGTATTTGACATTTATAAGAAAAGGAAATTAAATACATTGTGCTATGTTCTAAAAGATGGTTCAATTTATTTACAAATTAGTAGAAAAGTGACATAAGTTATGCCCAGTTTTTAGTTTTAGACTGTTTTCAAAACCTACCATATTTAAACAAAGATGCAGCAATTGACTTATCCTGGCCAATTATAATGTAGTTCATATTTCTGTAGATAAGTACACAATATATACTTAAGAGTGTAAGTGTTTTAAAATACCCTTTGTATTTCAAAATTTGGGGGGAGAAGGATTGTTCTACTGGTCAGCTTTTACTCTTTCTCTTTTATAATCCTTTCTTGGTAACTGTTTAGCTATTGCAGTTTCATTTATGCCTGAAATCTTGCCTTAAAAATCTGCTTCTTTTCATGTGTTTAACATGAGTTTAAGTAGAATGAAGCCACTCTTATTGCACCACCTGCACACCTCACTTATTGAACAGCGTATACTTACTGATATGAGGGACATTTGGTCATAAATAATATAGCTTTACAGTTATCTAATCTCTCCTTTACATTAAGTTTAATACTGTCAGAAACTTCAGTTGTAGACCAAAATGTTTTCAGACTGATGCTTTTTTTTTAAGTATCAACAAACATGCCAAATTTTCATTGTACTGTTGCTAAATTTTCAACACAGTACCATGTTTTGTGACCTATAACAGGGAAAAAAGAATAGTTTTCTTTGTAGCAGAGAATGAGTTGAAATATGTATAATCTGTGTGGGATGACAGGCAGAATATTTCTGTCAAAATATATTGGTTTCTAAAATTATGTGAAATGGGCAATAGTAATAATTTAAAGTCCTATTTACTTCAGCATTTAAGTCCTACCTCATTTACATAATTTCTTTCCCTGCTGTAAATTCTTTGGTTTCAACAGAATTACCTCTGATTTACACAGGTGCTAGAAAACCCAGCATCAATCCTTTAAAACACCATATATTACAGTTATTTATACAGAGAAAAAAGAAAAAAACAAACACTGACCAAGATTAGAGCTTCATACACAGATAGTAAGAGGTGCCTGGGTTCTCATAGAGTTTATTGTCTGAGCAGTTAGGGCAGACAAAGTCAGCACAGTTATACTGGACACGGCAAACAAAGAATGTTCAAGGCAGACTAAGAAACACTGAAGTGAAGCAACACTCCAAAGGTCACACAGCAGGTCAGTGACCAAGATGTGAAGAGCAACAATATTTCCTGTTGCTCAGTTCAGTGCCTGAGCTTATGCTATCCTTCTGCAGAAACACACACAAAGTATAAAAAGCACAAAAACTATAAGCCAGATGCCATGTGTGAGACTACTGCACTGCTGAAACAAACATCTTTAAAACCTAATTTAAGAGGTCCGCTCTGGCACTGCTTATAATCTTTTAAAAAAATACATAGATCTTATCAACTCTGTTTTCTTAAAATACTGTCGCTTGTTGTTTTTTATGATTCCACCCCCCCAGATTCCACCCCTCGGTAGCTCTTTCAGCCTGTGCATTGGAAATCCCCTCAACACCCACCTTCTTAAATTACCATGGAGACTTCACAAGGCTCTGTGTATGGGTGCTTTCTGTTGTTCCTGCTTCAGCTTGCTTTCCTAATAATCTGAACAACATACGTTAAAGCATTACTTCTACACAAACTTTTAAATAAATCATTACAGGAGACCTTTAGCCTCTTTCACAAGTTTTGCTACTTTTGCTGTGATTTTGCCAAAAAGTTTTCCTATCACTTCATGCCCTGAGCCTTCCCTAAATACTTTGTACTAAAGCATCCATACTTCAAGTCTTCCAGTTATCTCTTTTTCCAGTCAACACCATTTCTGTCTTGTAGACCCCAAACCACCCATCATCTTTAAACAAAGCATCTTTCTAACTATCTCCAGATTATGCACAGGGCTGAGTGTCAGCTTTAGAAAGCAGTGTCTCCAAGTCATTTAAAGGAATCACAGGTGGATCTATACACTGCATTGCAGAGCCTCCAAGTAGCTCCCAGCTGAGCCTGCTGCAGTCTCATTCTCTGAAAAACTTAATTTATTTTTTTTTCCCTGAAGCAGAAAAGGAAGTTATTTGCAAGCTGGTGAAAACAGTTTCCTGTTCAGCTCAAGTTTGTGGGGTTTGTTCACACAGTATCTACTATTACAGAATAACGGTCTATGTCTTCTATAGTTCACAGGCACTGCAAGAAAAATTGAAGTAGAGTCGACTAGTATCAACAAAATCACCCATGTCACACATGCATCTATGCTATGCATGAGACATACATGCACAGCTACAGAGATGTGATATATCTTGCAATCTGGTTACACAGGTTGAATCATTTAAATCAATTCCACTGAACTCTTGATAGAGAGTGGGATATAATAAGATAAACCATCATATTTTAAGCTATATCTATTATTGTTTTTACCTATCAGTCAAAACCCAAAGTGAAATGCTATCTTTCTAAGCCTAAAAAGCAAAGAAAGAGTAAAGAAAAGCTTTTCAAATCTTTCTATTTATTCTTTATTTTTAGTAATCAAGATTTTGTCTGTTAAGATGTCTACATTATATGCTGCTTGTGGCATGCTCTATGCATCACTAACCATATGCCTTCTGTAAACTACAGGAGTTCAGCCATTCACTCCATTCATTAAAATTCGCAGGGCCTATTATTCTGTTTACAGTCTAATAGATATTCACTGTCACTATTCAGGCCTCTGATTCAATTTGCCTAAATCCCAGATGCAGAGTAATCCTGATGGAGATTATCTTAATTTATCACCAATTTTTTCTCAGAACCTAGAAAGGTTGGTATTTCATAATAAAAGCTGTGTTTCTTCTTTTGTCCTAAAGCAGCATGCACAGCAAAAAAAAGAGCAATAAATGCCTGATTTTTTTAAAGGCAAGTTTCTCTGTTACACAAATTTTGTTTTGAATATAGAACACCTTCTCTTAAAGGTGTGTATTCTGCAGAAAAGAATATGGATTCTCATCAGACTGGAACACATCCCTGTAACTAAATATTATGTTGATTCTGACTGAACACAGATTGGTAGACTCGTCATCTACTCAATACAATACAAAATAATACTTTTCTAGGCAGAGTGTTGGCAGTTTGGAGTGTAATAGGTGAAATATTTTTTGGCTTTTAAGTGTTCCCAATTGGGAACATTTTATAGCAACTTGAAGTCATATTAAACGCGTTCACTTTCAAATCAAAACTGACAGCGCTGACCTGCATAAATGATACTATCTGCTGTCATTTGCAAAATGTCCCAGTAACCCACTGAAGAAGCCTTTGTTTGATAAACAGTACTTCTAAATCAGCCTAGTTAATATACAATTGTGTAAACTTCCTAAATGTAATTTTGCCAATTATAAAATTTGACAATTACGTATTATGCTTAGCATTCTTAGATGAATGATTATTCAAATACCATCCCACATCTGATCTGGGTGCTCTTATAAAAAGCATGTTCTGCACATCCTGAGCGAGGAAGAAGTTGGAGCAGTAGTACTGCCAAGAAAACTAAATCTGCAGGGCTTGAGAATACATTCACCAATGGAAAAAACCTATGAAGAATGTTTCTTACATCTCACCATAACTGGAGAATTCTGAGAGTCCCTGCAAGGATTTACTTCTGTCAAAAGAACTGACTTTGTAGCTGGAGGTACAGGCAGTAGCAGTATATTTCTGTTTTTCTTGTTGGAAAGGAGTAGTTAAAAACCAACAGAATACTTCCCAGATATTTGAGCTCCCAACCCAACTACTAATTATCTCTCTTCCCCTCTCCTTCACCTCCCCCCCCGCTCCCCTTTACTTTGAGATACAGGGCAAATAGGATGTCATCCGCATATGGTCATTCTGAGAAGAACATGTTTCTTGGCAATGCTCTATCTTTCCCAACACAGAACAGTTCAAGAGAAAAATACAATGGTAAATAAAAGGAAATTGCCAAATGACAGGAATTCTTTAACATGAAAGTGGTGAGTTAATTAGACTTATTCTTTGTAACAGGAAGAAGTTTTGTGTGACATTTTCAATTAGCACTGCCACTAAAGGGCAGTCCCAGCACCTCTAGCCTGCAACCATGTAAACCTGTCCCTGCTCTGACCCTCTGTGGAACACAAAAGTTAGTGCTCTGGGTTTTCAAAAGGTTAACATACATTTTCATGAGCTAGCTCACAATTGACCCACATAATGTTTATGACAACATTTCATAAATGGAGGAGGGAGGAAGTTTCATATTGGCAAAAAAGAGCAATGAGAGTCACTCAGAGGTGGAACTTTGTAACAGAAGTGTTAACTTACCTTAAACTGCATATTGAACTACAGCCCAAGATAGCAGTGAGAAAATATGCCATGGCACAACTGATGGAAGAATTCAAGATAAACTGCAGAAAGGTAAGAGTGACTGACATATATGGGATATAAGGTAAGCTGACTGAATGAAAAATAGCTGGCAGAACTTTACTGAACCAAACAGAGGTGAAAAAAGGCCTCTGTGTGGCTGCACATAGATGTATATCAAACAACAGAACAGGGGGAAATGCACCTAGCTTAAGCCCTGCTCTGAGTAGCAGATATGAGGGCAGATGTCTTTAGAGAGAGAGTGTTAGATCCCCAGGCAGATAGGCTATGCTTGCCAAGTAAACTGCCATGGGTCTTGATTTTGGCAGTCAATTCTATCAGATGGTTATACTGGAGACCTATCAAGAACAATGCCAGAACAGACCAGATGTGAACTGTGTTTCAGTGGGTATCCTCTGTGGAGGGCACGTTAAGCCCCAAATCACAAAGGCATTATGGAAGTGAGAAATGCACTTAACTGACTTTGAGGCATCTAGCCACCATCACCTATTTATTGCAGGCGCAGCTGAATATAGGTGCCTCATCAAAACTACAAAATATCATCCTCAAGGTCAGAAAACTTCCAATATTTTCATGCTAATGCAGATGTCATCACTGCAGACTAACTTATAAAAATTAGTTTTGCTGATGGACAAGTTGAATGGGACAGACAACACTACTGAGGTCTGAGCTTACAAGGATCCATAACAGCAATTATGTGGTCAAAGTCTAGGTGAGCTAATAAATAACCCCCCAAACCTCACCAAATACAGTAATGCAGGAAAACAGAATTCCTGCAGAATTAGGCAGGATCTTGGACAGTTTCATAGCAAACTATTATGTTCTACTTTATATTTGACAGACATCCAGTCAAGTAGTCTAATAGCGGTTTTTTAAGTTTATGCAGTGGCTGTTTTCTGTATGTGTTTTCACAGGTACTACAAACTGTACAACAAAGAACGTTTTGCTTTTGTTGCTGTGCTGCACGTAACTGGCAAGATCTACCTGAGGATCCAATAGGGCAGTACATGTTATATAAAATACTGACCAATGGTGCCCCATAGAAACTGGATGAATGGTTCAAAGAGAATTTATGGTGCTGTTGGAAGATGGATGGGATAGAAACAAGCAGCTGTACAAAAGGTGTCTGAAACACTCTCAGAGCCACCTGGTCCCTCTTACAGATAGTTTGTGTTCTTCTGTAATAAAAATGTTTTATTTGGCTTAGCTTACATTATACTTATAGCCTTAGTTTCATTATTATTTATCAGTCTTCATAGCTGCCAACTCTCTGAAAATGTTTAATAATCAAGTTTAGTTCTGATCTTTACAGAACTTTAGAAACACCTAAATTTCATTAATTACTTTTTAGATCAACTGCATGGGACATTTTGGATCCGTTCAACACATTGTTGATATTGCATAGCCTACATTTTTTTACCTGAACGTCTCAGTGATAGGTCAGACATCTTAAAAAACAGTCTATTAAAATGAACAGTAACCTTTACCAGCTGACTTGTACTGGCTTCCAGAAAAAAAATCAGATTTATTCAATGCAACTTATTCTCCATAAAGCCATTCTAAGAAGTATAACTATGCTCCCACAATTTAATAGTTTAATAATTTAATTTATCAGATTTTCATTATTTTAGCCAGAAATGTGGTTAGACAAACTGACCTAAAAATACCTATCCTGACTGCCTTTTCCAAATATCAACTCAGTATTATCATTCTTTTAGACTCATGGCACTGTTGTAGTATATATACGCTCACTTTGAATACTTACTGAAAATGAGGATCAGCGAGATAAAAATTCCTTAACCTGGCCTATAAAGTTGTAAGCTATAAAAGTTCTCAGTGTAAAAATGTGACTTCTTTCTAGAAATTGCTTAAAATTGTCCATTAGCTACTATTAGACAGGGGATGCTTCATTATCTTCATATAACATGAGCCTACTTCCTTCCAGATAGATACAAACCAGAAATATTCATACAGGACCTCTATCTTAACATACTAACACATTTGTTTTATCTAATAATAGGTTGTATCCACCCTGCAATAGGTATCTTATTGCTAGAACATTTTTTAATCCTGCCCCTTTACTATTGTTCTTGGCCTTGCTATCCACAGATTTCCTCTTGATTTCTTTAGCCTCTTCTCCATCCTCTATACTCTATTGCTGCTCATATTTTCACATCATTATCTATATTCAAATTTCCATTTCCTTTATATTGCCTTTTTATTTCTAAATATTGTGTTCCTTTTCTTAACAAACTGAACTACGTATTTATAAAGAGCTACCCTCTAATTATGGAACTGTGTTTTTTTTGTTTACTTTAAACTGTTACAGTGCATAATATCTATTCTTATTTTCTACTAGCCTATCTTCCTCATAGCATCTGCAGAGAAATGAGCTGCTCTGAACCAACCTATTTTAGGTGTCCTGTTGGTTCCCACTGAATGTAATTTAAGATGTAACACCTGATCCCTATATCACTATCCAAGTCCAATAATGACTTATAACCTACTGGATACAGCAACTTTTGACTATAATTATTTCTTCCACCATTGTTAGAAACTATTTTAGTTAGTTGTGTAATTGTCCCAAACTGGGCTCCCCATAGCAATGCAATGCTTTATTGTACATTACAAATATGTGCTTAAGACATAACTCATCATATCCTCTAATTTGATCCAGTGTTCTGTATCAGAGGTTTCTATAAGAAACCTCTCCCCCAGGTTTGGCAACTTAGTATATTGATCCAAATGGATTCAAGATTCTGTGGTTCTGAGTTATCAATAACTCTAAAGGCAAGTAACAGTGTCTGCTATAAACAGGAGCCACAGTCTCTTCTTTGAAGTTTCTCTGTTGTCCTATAATTAGCTGTAGCTATTAATTAACAACACTGAAATGATTTAATTGTTCTGTGTTAAAAAAAGAACTATATAATGTCACGAGAGACATGGAACAGGTAGAAAAAGTAACTGCACTCAACTGATTAATGAGGAGAAGATTACACTTGCACTCAGAAAAACAAGACTTGTGAAGTGATCAGAATAGCAGGCAAAGATAAGAGGGTCATACAAACATATTAAACAGGTTAAGCAACAGACAGTTTAGACTTGATCTCTATGCAGAAAAACTTATTTATTTGAGTTACTGAAACTTGAGTGAAGACTAAGATCAGGGAAAATTAACTTCTACCTGGAAGTAGAGAGTAGAATGAGATAGGAAAAATTGGAAGGAAAGGAAAAATTGGCGCAGGAAGGAGTACTGCTACTTACTGTGCCGCCTTCATCTTCCTATGCAGGCTATAGCAACAGATACGTAAGAGGCATTTTAAAAGGATTTACTCAATATACTACAAAATTCCATGGAAACACAGAGGATTTTCAGCTATACTTTCTACAGTGTTATACTGTGAATAAAATCTGATTTGAGAGAGGGGTTTTTTTTTCCATAAATACTTACTACCTAACTAAGGAAAGCAGTCTACTGAGGAACTTACAGACAGCATCTTTTTTTTCAGAAGATCTTTCTGCAGAGGAACAGTAGTCAGCAAAAATGTTACTTCAAATATGCATGCATATTCTTTTATCCAGGGGAGAAACTACATATTTAGCCTTATTAGCCAAATGTTATTATTTATAGAGAAACTACATATTAACGTTCTTTTCACATACAGTAAGATCATGTAAATGCTGACCAATACTAACAGTAACTAACAGACAAGCAGCCATCTTATTCAGTGTTGAATGAACTATCATAATAGTTGCTAATAGGCAATTTTCCTCATTACACTACTTCTGAGAATAGAAGATCTTTTACTTTCTCATTTTCTAGTTTTTAACAAACTTTTTCATTTTGGAAGTATGTAAAGTATCAATAGTACAACACTTGTCTATCTCTTTTGCCTATAATTGCTACTGTAGTTCATTCAATGAAGTAATTCCAAAATTAATAGCAGCCTGAATGGAGACTGAGTTGCACCTCTTTGTCATCAATAACATATCAGTATTTCATTTAAAAAAAAGAAAAAAGAAAAAAGAAAAAATTTAGCTTAATTCAGGCTTTCCCACACTTAGCCAAAAATAAGCATGCAGCTGTGGAAAGAACACACATTTTTTGACTCTTAGTGAAAACATTTTGTTTTAGAAGAAATTACATTTTTCCCCGTGAAAGAATAACAGTTTGTTCAATAATAGGCAAGATACTTCTTAATCACAGAACACAATGTTTGGTTTTACACCACTTTCCCAAAGGTTACAAAACAAGGCAAGCAGAAAATAGCCTTTATTTTAATCACAAACTTAAAAACCAAAATAATTAATTTTTTAAATAACAGGCACTTCTTTTTTTCATGGAAGTCAATCATTTTCGCCTTAGATATTTTAGTTTATAAATTCTTTAAATTCAGGATTTAAAGAGCATTCAACTTTGCTCAGGTTTTTTTTCAATGAAGTGGATGTGAATTTTGCAACTGAACTGAAAATGGGACAATTTCAGGCCAAAGCCAGGTCTGAAAACTGCCATGTAGAGTGACTTGTTATCTGATGATGACAGAATGAAGGTAAAATGCACAAGTACGTAAGTTACTAACTTTCAATCCACTCTGGAAACTTATTAATGAAGAGAGAACTATATACGCTTTCTTTTTACAGTGCATTAAAATACCACTATTATTTATTTTAGATGCCATCTGACTTGCTCAAATGTATCTGGAAGCACCTCACCTCAACAGAAATCCAAGAACAATAAAGGAGTGCATCTGTTAATGGGTTAGTAAGATAGAACCTTGTCTGAAAATAGGTCTGTAGTAGATATATACTAATTCAAGATAGATATATACTGAATAGGCATTGTAATTCTTAGTTACTAATGGATATTTCAGAAAAACAGTATTTTTATTTCAAAATCAATATATAAAACACAGACTAGTCATTTTATAGAACTTCACACTGAAGTAGTATGATGAAGCAATCTGTATAAACCACAGACACAGTATTCTTGTGTGATGCACTGTAATAGGTTGTTAAGTATTTAACCAAAGAAAGAAAATAATTTTCTACATACTGCTTTTAAAACTGCATTCAATTTTGCAACATAGAAGCATCTTTTTTAATATTTATGCAATAAAAAGCACATGAATTTGGAAAATGAGGTCATTCATGCTAATCAACAGATATGAATTATTTTCTTAAGTATGTAGTGCAATTTTATTTTTGCAGAGTAAATTGCTATATAACTAAGCATTTTTTCTTGGGAACAAGTATACTGGCAGCCATATACAACATGATGACCAATAAATATTATGGAAGCCTTCAGAAGTCTAGGAGAAATATACCTAGAGCAATTGACTCTTTCTCCCCCTTTAGATCAGTTCAGAAATGAGTTGCAGGAACTTCAAAAATTGTTCCAGAACAGGGAATGCACCAAAGATTACCCTTATTTAATCTTTCACATTTTGCTTTCACTCAAGAATACTTTTATTTAGGTGAACACTCAAAAGAAAATCAAATCTCAAACCTTCACAAATGTCATGAACTGTTCTACTTTGTCATTGGTGAGCAGCAGCTGCTTCTGTACAGTTTCCAAAGCCTGTCTGCTCTGTTTAGCCAAGCCATGTAGTTGTTGAGATGCAGTAGTCTCAAGTTCAGTCATGGCACATTCAGTCTCAGTCATTTTGCTCTCTAGATTGGTAAGCTTGTGATTCTGAAATATATTCACAGAGAAATGGTAGTGATATGATAAAAGCTGATATCCACATACAGTAGATGACAAATAAATGAATGAACAAACCAACCTCCCACACAATGGTTAACATCACAGAACATTCTACTTGCAACACATAAAATGTAATTTCAAAGGAAAAAATTATTTCATTTTCAGTCATTACATTCATGTTTCATCGTCTAAATTTCAGTGATGTGACAATTAAATCAAAGAAACACATTACTATTATTCTGCTCTTTTTTTCCCTTTCTGTATTTAAATAGTCTAAGCTGGTGACCTTGCAACTTTTCGTTTGAAAGTGAGGTATGAAAAATTTCTGCAATGGAGCTATCATAACTCTAATATACCTTTTTCTCCAACTCATCTTTAGCCTTGTGATACATCTGCTCATATTGAGACTTTTCTTTTGTAGCTACATTCAGTTTGTGTTTCAGTGAGTCAATGGAAGTTTTTTTGTTTAAACAGTCTTCAGCCAGTGCCTTTATCTGAAATAATGAATGGAGAAGAGCAATTTTCTATTAAGATACAAAACTCAAAAATGAAAATCAAAACTAAACTTACCGATACTGCACATATTATATAAGTAATTTTATTAAAGGACCTTTTCTGAAATGAGTCTTTAACAAACCTCTACTGCTGATCCACTAGAGATCAGTTTGCATACAATTCTGTTACATGAAGTTTTGACTTGTATTAAGTGTAAAGAAAAACTTCATGTGCAGAGCTGTTTGTTTATATATATTGTGCTGTCACAGTGCATGCAAAAGGGAGCAAACCACAACTTCCACTCATTTTTTCTATCAGAGGTAAAAGCATTAGTCAAAACTCAGATGAGAAAATGGTAACTGTTTACAAGCTAATAGTCTGTAAAGTCTTTAGATAATCACTGTCATTCTGCCATACAATGCAAACACCGATTTTGGGTAAAATGAAAGAGACCAATGCTCTTAGAAAATCATTCAGCAATTCTGACAGTATTAATCACAAATTTTTCCTGACAATATTGAGTAACAGGGAATTTCTTTGATCTTCTACTGAAGATAATGTAAAATTTATCAAGTTGATTTTCCATGTGGAATAATCAAATTAATGTACAGAATTTGATTCTCTGGAATCTGAGAAATGCAGCACTTAAAATACTCAAAGAACAACATTAAGATACATCAAAGTATGTAATTCCAGTCAAGATCTTTTGTCTGAAATCAAACCCAGGTATTTATCTCATTTCTTACTTTAGCTCCCTTGCTTACTTACACTCTCACTCTTTGGCTACAGATTTCTTATTAACACTATCTTTGCCATGGAGAGTAAGATAGTAGCTCTCTCTACAACTGAAAGTGCTATGTAACTGCAAGCAAAGATAGTGCTTGTGGTGACATTCAGCAAGAACCCACATTCTAGGAAACTAAAAGCAAATTAGTAAATTGTTTATCTCTATTTTGGGGTTGTTAAGCTGCATAACCTCACACATGCCAAAATATATACAAGTTTTCCTAGCTTCACTGAAATCATCCTAGAATTTTGCAGGAGAGAATAATTTGCTATAGAACAGACAATTACATTAAATTAAGAACTGCAAATCATTCATAACATTGGAGTAGAAAACAGATTAACATATTAAAGCACTTAACTACTATAGGCAGGAAATGTGCATGGACTTCATTAGCATATGTCATGTAAAATCACCCTTGTTTCAGGTCTACTATATTTCACAAACTTAACAGTGCATAAAACTAAATCTCACTCCTTACAGCATATTCTTGCAACTCATTGTTCTGAATACCTTAATATTTAATTATACTTCTTAAGAACATATGTTAAATTATGCTGAATCCATCTAAACTGCCACCATATACTGATTTTATACAAATTATAGTAGAGGGAATTTCACCTATAACTATGTTGTTTGTTTAAAGCAATATATTGATTTAGTATGTATAGCATGTTGAAATAACTTCTGCAAATCCACCAGTTTTTGCTTTTCCTAAAACTATCAATAGCAAAAAAGAATTACCTTTCTCTCAAGACTTTCTAATGTTTCATTAGAAGTTTTCTCATTTTCTTGATTTGTTTTTAGGCGAGACCTTAAGTCTTCTATCAAATGTCTTTTCATATTAAGGTCCCTGTCCAGTCGAGAAATCCTAGAAGGGGAGAAGTTACACTGCATGTCACTGTTAGAAAATATTGTTAATATGCAACTATTTCAAACAACTAAAAAGTATACATGCAATAGAAATTCCTATAGCTTTAGAACATCTTTTTTTTAATAAAAGCTGGTGCAATTCTTGCAATTTACCTTATTCTCTACCATTAAAACCAATTTCAAGTCTCTTATTAAATAGACCTATTTCTAAATATCCAATTAATTTGTGATTTGCTTTCTGCTGTGATATATGCTCTAAGTAGTCTGATCTGAAATCAGAATAATTCTTCTTAAGCTATTATCAAAAAGGGCAAAAAGCCTGTTGAACAAACAAAATTTAATTCATTAAATGTCCCTGATGTCTCCAGCAGGTATCATTTAAACACTGTATTGTACAGAATTTTTTTTTTTAAAAAAAGTGAAAGGGGGAAGTCTCCTTTCGTTCAACTGAGAAATACATGGAAAATCTCTATCTCTATAATAAGATAATTCTTAAAAACTGAGAAACCTAGAAATAACATCAGCATTTTTCACAAACTTCTCAAAAATGAAACTCTTATATACTACAAAATAACATCTGTTCAATTAGAAAATTATCCCTTATACTATGCCTCCACCATTATAATACGAATTAGTATTCTAAATATAAAAATAAGCAATACTTAAATGTGTTCAGACTTCTTTTATAATGAAAGCAAAATGCATGATGGTAATATGTTCAGGAATAAAACATTCTTGATACCATGTTAATACCGTATTAAAAAAAAAAAAGAGAAAAAAAGTGCAGCTTAAAATTTTTTCTGTATCTATTTCACATTTATACTATTAATGTTATTTTGGTGATTATATCTTACAGTTTATGAAAAAACAGTATCTATTTTATAAAGGAAACATGATAACCAGTAACTCTATTTTAAATTTAAGTCTTTTGGTAGAAAAATTCAGTATAACTTCAAAACAGAAAGTACAAAATGAACACAATTCAACAATTTCAATAGTTCTCCATTTTTGATATGAACTAATTTCAGATAAGTAAACTGCATTCTTTCTACAAATAAAAAAAAAAAAATAGAATGGTTAAAGGAGTTACACTCTGGCCCAGGCAAGACATTAATAGATAGCGTATGTTTACACAGTAATAGCTTAAGTTTATATAGTAATATAATTAAAATTAAAGATCAGCATTATATCAGGTAAGGTAGGTAGAAAAAAAGTCTTAGTTGCATACTTCACAACAATACATGTGCATATCTAAATAAGTAGTAAATCTTACTCAATTCAAATAGAAACAAATAACAACTGGCCTTTTGGACTTTTTATGAATTCAAGACTGGATGTTTAATCTTGTTTAAGCATCTGAACCTTGACATGCCTCTTAGCCCCTAGGCAAAGAATTAACGTATTTGAAAGACTGTGTTTAACAGTGCTGAGGAATTCATTTAGACTTACATCAAGGATAAAATGGTCTAGAGTCTGAGCTTTGATTGAAGGTATTCTTATTGCAATACAGACATTGTAGCTAGCTAATCACTTATCAGTTTACACAAAATGTAGTTTTAGCATATACTGCTCCAGTATGTAAAAAAAACCACCCCTAATAATCTGCAAGAACGAAATAAAAAGAAGAATAAAACAAGCTCTTAAAAGTCTATCTAGGAATGGTTAATGTTCTAACAGCCATACAGCTGCCACTGGGTGGCACCAAACACAATGGATAGAAGAGTGAGCCTACTTTGCTTGTAGTTCCCGAATCCGTTCTTCTTTTTCCTGGACTTCGTTTTTTAGTGACTTAATGGTGGTTGATTGCTTAGTGATTTCATTATTCGAATTCTACATTAAAAGAATTAAAATATAAATAAATAAAGCAGACTGAATATTATAGTAGTCAAAAGTAAATTTGTTTGAAATAATGGGCTGTGTAAACTTCCACATATTTTATGAATGTTAGAAATTAATTGGTACAAAAGCAGCATTTTTACTTTCTAGCAACACTTAAGTAAAAGTACATTCCTCAGCAAATATGATCAACATCAGTACTCTTCCATTGTTCTAATAATGTATGATTAATAGATGTTCCCCAGTACACCTCCAAGCCTAGTGCGCCTATCAGCACCACATTTTCTGGTCAGCTGAAAAGGTAACAGAAAACAAGAGAAATAGAATTGGATCTTGATCTGACCTACATCCTTGAATGGTATAGTTCTACAGCACAAGGGGCCTACATCTATAAAGCAATTATTTCCAGTGATCCCTTTCATGATGTGCATTTAGAAATACATGAAAACCCACAAGATTTTTTGTGTCCCTTGAAACCCCAAAGCACAAGACAAAGACATTCACATTTGGCCATACTAACACAAATCATATATTTCAGTAACTAAAAGGTATGTTCCTAACTTTCAGGCATATATAATTCTAATGAAGGAGAATTACACAGTTGTTGGCCTTTCTTCATTGTATATAGGGAGTGGAAAAAAAGCTCAATTCCTCCATGCAAACACACAGATAAACTACATAAGATTTAAATACAGAAAAACTGAATCACTCCACAGAAATAAAAATACTAAATTTAACTAAGTAGCCATTTTAGCAACCTGAACTGAGCATATGCGTCGAATGTCATTGCTGAAATGGCAGCTCAAACACATCACATATACAGATTTCAGAACTCCCAAAGGTTTTGCCAAAAGATACATATGTGTAAGCGTACACACAACATATATGTGTGCATATATGCATGCAGGTTCACCCACTAAAGCTTTTTACTCATTATGTATAAACAATAAGCGAACAGATCAGACATGCTGTAAACAAAGATACTTCAGGAGAATTTCTCTGCTCAGTGCAGACTTGTAACGCCTATTAACGTTAATGGGAGTGTTGTACATAGCTCTGTGCACCTCAAGGGGGGTATATATTCTTATGTGCATAGTTAGGTGTAAAATACTGTTCTTAATAACTTGTCTAGTCTATTTACTATTATTATAATGTGAGGTATAATCAGAAAATAGTTAAAATGATGTATGCTAGCACAATATTCCTGAGTTTCCTGAGACCCGGCTGTTGAGCTTGAGCTTCGTTAGTGTGAAGCACAGCACCCAGTTAAATGGTTTACACACCAGATAAGAATTTGAATATTTAGGTGGGCCTCTGCACACGCTCAGAGGTGAAGACATATGCTTATGGTATTTTGCTTCCAGTCTCACCACCCACTTATACACTTCCTATTGGCAAAGATACAAGGACTCATTACGTGCAACATAAACAAATACTGTAAAGATAGCTCTAAGTAAAAAAGATTAACTAACAAAACCAAGCACTTTGAAATTTTGAGCTTTGAGGAAAGCTTTTGCTTCTTCCACATTCAGCCATTTTGGAAATTATCTTGGTATCCCCTTTTTAAGTATGCTAGATAGCTGGACCAGTAGCTGATAACTTCTGACAATTTCTTCTGCTAAAAATGACTTGCACAACTTAAATTTTTGAAAAATTATTAGGTCAAAACAAGGCTAAGAATTCCAGTAACTTGATTTAAATAGCTTTTCAGGCCCTTACAGTCAAAACTCTCATCCAATTCAGCAACTAGCGAGTTTACTAATCTGTATTTGAGGTCACAGATTATGCTTATTCTATGTGTAGTCTTGCATAAACGGTTTATTTTTATATAAAAAATATAATACCTCTTTAAGAAGTAATTAGAAGTAATATTAGTATTTTTGACATCAGATCTATATATGCTTGCTAAATGTTTGCTGCAGAAAGAAAAAACCTGGGATTTTTCAGCCATGTATTTTGCAGTTCACATGTAGCAGACATGTTACTCTTAAGAGTGCTTCACACAAAAACACACACACACACACATGCACAAAAAGCTCATTTTTTATTTTTCTTACTTTCATATAGCAATTGACTGCTAGGTTTCTGGATAATGAGCACACTCATCTAAAAGGAATAACCCTAACTGATAGAAAATACCACTCACCAGCAACAGAAGCAGATTAGTCAACCCCAAATCTAAAAATCAGCACTCAAGAAGTCAGCATGTATGGTTTCAAGATCTTTCCCATAATTAAAGTAGATCGAATTATGTGCCTTTACATGGCTACTCCCTGTTGACCTCATCTCTTTATCAATGTGACCTACCTTTATTAATCCCTGAATTTTGATGTTATGCACCCAGTGTGTTATATCCAAGATCTGTAATACCATGATTACCATCAACAGCTAAGAGGTGTGAGCACTACACCAACACGTGTGCTAGTACAGCTAATCCAGTACTCAAATTATCTGTATCACTCGTGTAATATGGCATTTTATTCTAGCTGGTCTTTTGGCAGTTAACTTGAAAGAGTGCCGCTCCTTCTAGCAGCAAGCAGCTGAACCATTTTGACCTTCTCTCTTTCCTCAAATATTAAACAGAAAATGATGGAAAACCCCCAACTTTAAGACATTCAGTTGCACGTGTATTTCCTCCAGTGAGAAGAAAGGAAGAATTAATATGTTTGAGGTAGGCCACCTGCTGAGAATGCTCTCACATCAGCACACTACAACATCTACATGAACCACATATAACAGACTCACTCGAAACTGAAAAATGACATCATCAACATGAACCACATATAACAGAATCACTCAAACCTGAAAAATAGCATCATCAACAAGTTAGTATTTTCCTACCAGCTAATCTACAAAATACAAACACAAAAAGAATGATGTCTCTTGAAGACAAGAATAGTAGTGACATATAGGTAACATAACACTGTTACATTTTGAGTTCCCCCATCAATTCAAATTTTTCCTCTTTTCACAGACTGCTGTTGCTTACTTCCTTCTTAAAGGAATCAAGGACTCAACACAATTACCACTGAAGTAATTCCACAGCATTTTTCAACACGATGCATTTAATCACCATGTGAAAACCCAGCAAGACTCTCTGTCTGGCTTATTTGATCTGCAAAAATTTTTTCATTGTAACTTTCAATTCTCCTCCTTATGACTACATTTCTACTTGACACCATAGGTTATCTAACACCTAAGTTGCTCATCATTGGCTAAGATATATAAATGATATGCCTATGTGAGTACATGTATATCTGCTTGACCCAGTTATGAAATACTGTTCATATGAATTATCCTCAAGACTAGATAATCTGTTCTGTCACCTTTAGTTTGCACTGCAGCTGTTTCATCTCCAAATCGATGTTCTTTGAAGGAGCTGGTGTGGCTTCACACTTTCCAGCAGTTAGAGACAGATGTTCTCTCAACTTCAATTTTTCTTGTAAAGCTTCCTTCTCCTGTTGCCACTTGGCCAGGTTGGAGGTCAACACCTGTTTTACAAACAGAAGAAACAATCACAATCATATTCTAAAAATGAGATGCTTCTCTGGTTCAGAATTCAAGAGGAATGAAACAGTATACATAACCATAGACACACTGCATAGCTGTTGGTTGAATTTTCTAGTCCACATGAAGATCAAATCTGGCAGGAAAGAGAAGTTAACTAACATGAAAAATAAGCTTCTTCCTTTTTTTTTTTTTTTTAAGGCAAGCTAATTCAATTTTGACTGTACGCATTGGTATTTTTGCCATGACAGGCTAAAATTCTCACATAAAACTGTAACAGTAGTTACTGTTAAAACTTTACCTAGAGCCTCCCTGGGATTCAGCAATTATTTTCTAAACAGAGCATACTAAAAGGTGGTTAAATGTCAAATCTATCTTAATGGTGACCACTGCATGCTCACTTGAATTGCTGTGTTGACAACTGCTATAAAACATACACCTTTCTCTTGGCTTTTGTTTTGATATTTGTAGGGCTTGTAGAGGTTAAAGCAAAGTGGACCAGCTGCACTAAATATCTTCTGGTTGGCTGGTCCGTACTCATGTTGTGTTATTTCTTCCCTTTCACATATATGCACCATAGCCAGAGAACCACATATTCCATAACCTTGACTCTAGGGCTGAGGTACTTAAGTGGTAAAAGCCAAGCTGGAGCAGGACAGGATAACAGATGTTAGTTGTTTATTCCACTGGGTAGGTCTTACCACCCTATACTGCAGCCAAAACGCTTCTCATTTAGCAACATAAATGCTAAGTCCAATTAGCAGACGAGGCTTGCTAGGGATTTAGTTCAAATAAATAACATGCAAACAAACTCTCAGTATTGTTGCACTTGATTGACAACTGACAAGACTTTTTCAATCTTTGCAACAATATATTTCACAGTATAGAGGTAAGCTTTTAAATAAGATATTTGTTTTAATTTAAATATTATTGATTTATTTTTTCTGCAAAATGGAGAACTGAAATGATCTTTATGCTAATGGTTAACTTTTATGAATCTGTAGTCAGCCAAAGTCACCAATGGCCTAACAAGTCTGGCTCCTTAAGAGGGTAACTACTGTACCATCTTATTATTCCAAAGAAGTTTGTAATACTGTACTTTAACATAAGGAACAATTACACAAAATGGTAATTCAAAATCTCTCATGGGCAAAAAAACTTTCCTTTGTGAAGAATCCCAATAAGAAACTGGAGAAGATACTGCAGTTTGAAATGACTAAATGTATGCCCAATTATATATTGGTACACAAAAAAACATGGGTGAAAGTTAAAGATACTATTCTATTTCCAAGCATTTATTATTCAGCTCAAAATCAGATTTTATACTATTTTACGTGAGCAGAAAAAAACACTTTATACACATGCGTTTATATACACATCATTTGTGTTTATACACTAATCATCTGAAGATCACATATATATTCAAATAAAAGAAAAAACTACTTATGTTCATATTTCTTCCCATTATAAATTACATAAGAATGCTTGTAGATTTTGCATTAACTTCCAAAAATATCACGGATACAAGAAAGTGCATCCTACATCCACCTTAACAGTACTTCACACTTAAGTGCATTTATTAAAGCAAATGGGCATTTTATACATATATCCAAGGTAAGTTCTTAGTAAAGGGGTTAATCTTTTCATTCTCTTCTGCATCTGCTGTCATTATTGAATAAGAGAAAAATAGCATTTAGGTATTTTCTAACTGGCTATTCCTTAATCAAATATATATATTCTCACAATTAATATTGTCTCAGTAAAAGACAAAATGAAGTCTACTTTAATAAGCAAAAACTGTAGTAGTACAGAAAGATAAAGTATAGAAGGATATAAGGATTAGGTTAATTTGTCCAGTATAGCCAATAGTTCTACATGCAGAATATCATGATTCAGTGTCTCTGCAATAAATTATTCATAAAAAGAAAAGGAAAAAAATTCATAGCTAGATCAATATCTCTGATTAAAATTAGAAATGCCCCCATGTCTGCCCAAGATAGCTTGTGACTCTCAGAAGTTTCTTAGGCTACTGCTGCTGCCAAAATGCATCTAGTCTAAAATGCCATGACTGCAGTGGCTACATTCCCCAATACGACAGCAACTATATTGAAAAAGAAAGGGCTTTCATGGGACAGATGCCAAAGAGACAGTGCTATGCTGGTTACAGAACTTACTTAAGTTAGGAGCTAGTAAAAAAATATTTCAGATATGAATGTCCAAGAATTCAGAAACAGCATCAGAACTACCAGGGTAAAGTGAGAGTAGTGTAAGATGTGCAAGACAAACAGCCCCCAGCTTGTAGACAAAGACAGACACGCAATTGCAATCAAGGACATCAGGAAGATTGTCTCTTAACTGCTCTGGAGACAATGTAAATGGTGTTACAGGGTTGATAATTCAATTGCTTTATTCTTCTATTTGCAATATATTGAAAGGTTATGTGAAAATTCTATATAAATCTATGTAGGATGTGAAAAACAGCCCCCTAGCCTGGGCTAAATATTTTATACCTAAAAGATATTCCTTGTATTTACTTACTTAAGAAACAAGTTCATTATGCTGCTTCCCCTCACCACTCACTAAGTTTTAGGTCAAGTCTTTTTCTCTTGTTTCTTTTTCAGACACAGCGGGGGTTTTGTGTGTGTTCTACCATGCATGCAAATTGTGAGTGACAGAGTAAAAAGGATTTACGCCAGGGGAAGAGGTCACCATGATGGAAGTTAGAATCTTAAACACCAGCTAGACCAGATGTTGGTAAAGGCAGCTACTGCTGTTACTCCACCATGTAGTGGCCTTTGCCTGCTGCACCTCCTCCAGAGTGTTTTGGTTTAACAGATGTTTATAGATTCAACATTTTAACATCCATCTATCTTAATCTCCTTGCTCCTGGTGTACCCATGACACTCTGTTCTGCTGTACACAAAGGAGTAAGTGATGTAATCTCAGTTTCTATGTAGTCAGTGCAAAACTTGTAGTGACTCAGCAAGACTTTTTACCATAATCCTTCTGCTCAGAAAGACAGCTACGTGGAAGGCCCAACGGATTAATATAGGAAGCTCCTGGAGTGGCCTACTGCTCCTCAGCATCACAACAAACCTGTGACGAGCTTTTAGCTCAGTCACCCTCCTCCTGCAACTGGCATGTATGAAAATAGTGGTGGCCCATACTGCACTGCCACTGCTGTACATGATTCCATACATTTATATTTGCAGAATATATTACACAATGTACTCTAGGCAAAATTATAAAATAGGCTGTAAATCAGGTATTCTTGAAACCCTTCTTAAGCAATAGCACTACCTGATTTTACTACTTATTTAGTAATCCAACTATAACTAATATAAATACTCTCAGATGGTTAAAAATAGTATTTGCCACCCATCCTAAAACCCTGGCACATGAAACATCACAATGTGCATCGATATGTCTGTAAGAGACCTGAAGTCAACATATTCCTCTTTGGTTTCTCTAAGAAACCTGGCAGGTAATAAAATACACTTGCTCTATGCATAGATATGCATATCCTGTACCAAAGACTATTTCAAAATTTAACACTGCTCATCTTTAATCCTATTTTCTTACAGCTTTAGCTTGATTGCTAAATATATACAGGATAAGAAGTACTTGTTGCACACACAAACCATGAAAGAGCTTTTCTAAACATACCAAAAGGCACAGAGTCAGGTATTTATAATTTTACACACTCTATCAAATGTTACAACATAATGATAAACCTATTTACAATAACCAAGGCAAAATTTATTGAGTCAATCCCATTGATCCTGACCCCGTTTTGTTCTCTTCGATAAAAACCTGATGCGTCACAAAAAGAAAAAGAAACCAAAAGCTGAAATTACTAAAAATGGTATGTTGCTATCTGGAAATATGAAAGATATATAACAGACTAAAATGCCAACTGTGCTGCATACTTAATGTGATCATATAAAGGCAAATAACTCCAAATCCTCAGTGAAAGTTTTTTTTCATGCAAGTGCTGTAAGTGGTTGATTACTTAGAATTCTAGACATGAAGACAAAATATGAAACAGAAAAGTCTTTGGTGACTTAATATGCTATCCCTAAATTGAAACAAAGATGCCCAAAAGCAAGGAAAAGTTACAAAATGTGAAAGTTATTTGTCATTTATTCTTCTGAAATTTTAGTAAAATCTACTTTATCACTGAGTTAAAATTTTTTTTCAGCCAAATGCAGCTTTCAGCAGCTGACTGTTTCACAAAATGTCAAGTAAATGAAGGTAATATAGAGGACTTTTTTCCAGTGCTTTAGCTAGTTGTTAGACTTCAGTAGCCTTTAGAGACCATTAAGAACCCTTTGGCTAATTGGCCAATGGTAGATTAATCCTCTTTTTATTCTAGCAGCACTATTTTAACACCCTTTGCACTCTGTCAGTGTAGTATCTGAATGACAAAATAATATTGTGCATGAATAATAAGCAGAAAAGTTAAATTAGCATTTCATGTTTCAAATGCCATACCTACGTGTCAGGCAAAAAAACCTTCTTTTAAAGCCACTGACATTCAACTTTTTTAAACAATCTCATGTTGACATCTTTCTGAAGTGAATCTTCCTAATTACTGCTAATTGCCTATCAAGAAAAAAAAAATCTTTCCTTGAAGTGCAGTTGTCTAGTATAGATGAACACAGCTCCAGTGTGCATAGTAAAGACAGGCATGACACTTGAGGTGTGCTACATTATTAGGAGGTCATACTAAATATGGTTTGCAATGAACAAAGCAGCTTTTAAGGACGTTTAAGGCACTGAAAATGTCAATCTCTCATGAAGTGTTTAAATTAGTTCCCAGCAGAGAAATACAGATATCAGCATGCAGATAAGAGGTATATTTCTCATCTCAAGTATTTTACTAAAGAAAAAACAGCTGTCCTATTGATAATGTCACTGTAACACAATTGCAGTTCATCAGTTTTATGAAAGTAATGTTTACATTGTTATCTGTAGAATGGCCCTTTCACACATACAAATAATGAATTCAGTTATCATTGGGAATACAGTTGTAATCATGAATGAACTCTTATCAAAGTTTTTGAGTATCTTCTTATTCATGTGCTAGTACTGATCAAGAGTAATCATCATTTACAAAGGGCTATTTACTGTATACCACTTCATAAAGAAATGCTTTACTTGTAATTTTAATTCAGCTATTTTATAGTTATTTATAGATAAATTTCTTCTACAACTTATAAAACCCCAGAATTATAACATTTGATTTGACTATCGTATCTTATGAAATAAAACAATAAAATCAATAAAATCAGAGCAGATAGGTCCATTTTAAATTTTGTTCTGTTTTGTCTTTTCCTTTTTCTAAAGAATAATACCACATAGATCAATACCAGAGCACATGCATCTATTCTAGAGAAACACATAAACATTCATGTACAAATGAATTGGAGAAATACATTCTGAGCCCAGTTCTCAAAAAAATCATCTGCTTTTATAAACAACAGACAAGCCTAAGTACAGAACTGCATATTTTGCAACCAATGATTTTTCAAGTAAATATGGGCAAGAAGAAAAAAGTAATAATATAGGTAACATGTTTTAATATGATGAAAATGCTTGTGAAACATGTCATCTGTATAATGATAACACCAATCCAAAGATAAGGGGTTTGACCTGCAGCAGTTCTATTTTAGCTTGCATTTTCTATTACTTTAATTTAATGTCTCTGTAGGGTAAATATTACTGTATCCCACGCCTAATTTCTGTATATATTAAGAACACTACCTTGCTTTCGTACTAAAACAGATGCAGCACTCCATCTGCCCTTGCAAATTTCAAAGGAATATAAGGACTATAACTAATGTATGTAACATTACTTATATAAGTAATTTCATTATGATCGATTATATGCTCACAACTACTTGCTTTAATTTTTGTAGGGATTGAATTTCCGACGCAGAGATGAAATTGACAGAATCCACGGATGTGCAGGACCTTGCCTATAAGGCTTAACATTTCCAGACAAAAATTACATAACTTAAAAATTAATATTTCTTAAAAAAGAAAAATATTTAGAGTGTGTTATACTATATCTTACATATTAACATATTAGAAGTATTAATATCTACATAGACACAACGTGGTACATTAAAATAAGTTTTACCACAATTCAGTTAAAAATGAGACATTTCATAACAGTATGTCCCACTTGAAAATATCTGAATGTTATGGCAACGCAGTTGTGGAGAAACCCAATGTTTCCATGTAACCACCACTGTTACCTACACAAACACAACTTGACTTAGGTATTCCAATACATAACATGCCTGTGCACAGTAAGTACTGCTGCTACATATAAGCAAAGGCTTCCATCTGATGCACAAAATTTGCCCTAAGATTTCCACACCTTCATGATTACTAGAGAATATAGACATGGAATCCGTGCAAGATTTTAAAGTTAGGGCTAGGTTTTACTGCAAGATTTTTTTGCAGGGTTGAACAGTATTTATCTGATTTTCAACAAACATGAGAGTTGGGCAAACTCATGAAGCTAGAAATCTGACTTTTTCATCTAAGGTCAGGGATAGTGCTTGCCTTATTCCCCCTGCTTAATCTTAACACATCTAAGCACTGCAAATGAACTACTTGCATGAGAGCCAGTCAGGGAATTTCACAATCCCTACAACTCATTACAAATTTAACAGCAGCAATACTAAGTATTCATATGTTTCAGATAACACATACAAATATGCTGCACTAAAACTCATTGGGGGAAAAAATTAATAATGCTTCCATCTGTTTTCTGTATAGCTCACATAAAATAGAGAGAAACCAAAATGAAAATGCTATTTTAAAGTCTGTTTTTAAACTTTCTTTTGATTTACCCACTTACTTCCAAAGCATACAGCTTTATATCTTTAAAAATTAAAATTATTTTTAAAAGAGAATATAAGCAAGAAGGGAAGAAAACAGCTGAAATAATGGTGAAATATTAATCTAACCTCTCCTCATTTCCATCTGTTTCAGAGAATGAACGATTTTCTATTCAAATACTGCTGCACCTCAGATATAAGCAGACAGGATTTCTATGCTTACAGGGAAAGCTGTTCCATTTCCCATATTCTGGCCTCCTCCTAATGTATTAGTTTTGTACACTTAAATCTACTTTTCAATGGCTAAAGACGATTTTCTGTCAACTTACAGAAAACACGTCCAAAAGCTACAAAGGTTTGAGGAAGTGATATAAGTGATATTTTGAGATAAAAATTACTAAAACCCATGCAGAGGTATCCTAAGAAGCGAGTTGCAATATTCAAGGAACAAAATTTTAAAGATAGCTCTATATTTAATTTTATACAATTATTTAAACATCTAATTCGTAATTGTTTCAGATATCAACAAAAGATGAAAAAATGTCCTCAGAAGCTTTCTTCTATTTTTTTTTTTCCCAAAATTTTTTTTTAATGTAGACAGCTGTGTACAGGCAAAGCAAAATTTTAAGTGTAAATTGAATTAACAAATTTAGTTACTGGAAAACTTCTCTCATGTTCTCACAGTGCAGGACAAAAATAGAAATACACAACAAGAGTTTGAAAAAAAGGGTAAAACACCTGGAATTTTTGTGGTCATATAATGATACTGTGCAAATATTAGTGTATTATTTACATTTCTAGATAAGAAAATAAAGGCATATTACTAGCTACTTCTGCGAAGTATGAGGAAGCTGATGACAGACATTGTGGGGACTATGCGAAGACAGGGATGTATTTCAAAATAATGGACTGCATTTAAAAATTACCACTACAATGGTATTGCATATAAATTAAAGTGAAAATTCATCCCTGGATTCTTGCAAATGAAGCCCCACAGCCTTATCTTTAATTTGTAATTTATGTTATCGTTGGAACCCTTGCTAAAATTACAGGCCTAAATGAAGAGTTTAGGGTAAAGTACTCCTTACAGTACATATTAAATAGCTGAAGAGACCATCACAAGCAAAAATCATGTTTTCAGATAATGCATAAATTGAAACATACTTTCCCTTTATCATGATTATCACCAGTATTATGACTCAGGCAATTAATTATTTTCACATACATGAACAGTTTGAGGACAACATTGTGCCTAATCTCTGCAATTCAATGTCCCATCTTGAGCAACACCTACAGCTGCTGTCTCTTAGCATTTGCCTCATTCTCTTCTGCTTGCTTTGCTGAGATATAAATATAGACAAAGTTACACATTTCTCTTTGGTGTACATAATACCCTAAAGACCACAGGACCACCTTTGAATCTATGAATTAACAGAAAACTGCACAGGCAGACCAGTTCCGCCACAGATGAGAAAATCCTCTTTCAGTGCCTGTGAATCTTGTGACATGCTATGGTTAGTCATACAGTCTCCAATCCTGAGAAAGAAACTGAAGCTCTTTCCATGTTAGGCATCAAAAGTAGCATGGAGAGATGCAAAATTAACCTGAACATGACACAAGCTATGGTGACAGCCCATGATTACCTCATTAGTTGCCAGTGAATCTTTTGCAGAGTAGATCATATGGTGCAAAGTATTAGTAAGGAATTATAAACATACTTCTACCTCCTCTAGCAGTAGCTAGGCCATGAGGTCCAGGCACTTTAGGCAACAAAACCTGGCTTCAAAACAAAAAAACCCCTCTTCTCCTTAAGTTAAAAGGAGAGTAACAGTGCCAAAAAATCCTGTGAGCCACTACTCACTGTCTGCAACAACTAGGGTCTAAGGCAGAGAAAAATGAAGACAATCCCAAGGCAGGAATGCTGTAGGTAACCATTTTTAAGAAGAATCTCAGATGAAGTTTCTAGATACCATTTTTTGTCTAATAAGTATTCTAAGTTGTAACACTCTGCTGCTGCTGTTGAAGATACCTTAGTTCTTGACTTGTATTATTTTATGCCTAGAAAGAAAAAAAATAAAATCAAATGCATTTTGAAGGTTCATGAATCTTCCTTGGTAAATTGATGAGAATGGCTGTACTCTTCTCTTTTGTGCTCCTGGCTACGGATGTGTCCTTTAAAGTTTCTTCTTGTAGTGAAAGGGAGTAGCCAGGACAACAGAGCACTGGCTCAGAGTAAGATGCAGGCTCTAATAAAATTGTTGCGCATTAAACTGGACAAAGAAATCTCAATTTTGAATGGGTAAGAAAATAAGGCCAAACACAGGAAACTTCCGCTTTGCAGGAGACCTGAAAGTGCTGAAGTGCTGAAGATTCTTCTTGTGAAACACGCAGGAGTTAAAAAGAACTCTAGGACTAAATGTTTTTTTCTGACACTGTTTCCCCATGGACAAGATGTGGGAGCTGTTGCTTTGGTCCTGCTCTCTGACCACTGATACGCCTTACTAAAACCTAAGAGTCATAAGCTGCATGGAGAAAAAGGAGAACTTGGTGTTCCAGGAAAAAAAATTTGCAAGGGCTAGCTGCTAACTCCATCATTCAAACTCTTCCTGTGCTAGTTACCTAAAAAAGCAAAAGTCCTTCCACTTGAGAATGATAACAAAAGTAACTGTGAAAGAGAAAGACTGGAAATGATGTCATGAATGCATTAAATTTAGCACATGTGTAAAATTTAAATTGAACTACAGTGAAGATTCTCCTGGCAGCCTTCTGCAATTCTTCAATGCTCTCAGAGAGAAAATTTGCCTTATACCTAAATCACCTTTCTTGAAACATTAAGTCTATTCTCGTTAAAGGAGATGGAAGCACAAACTGACCACTAGCCCGTTTAAATAATCTTTTATGCACTGGAAGTTGGCTATTACACTTCTTCAGTCTTTACCAATGATCTCCTATTTTATAGTTTTCATTAATTACACC
>NW_009935902.1:54369-61422 GCF_000696875.1 Nestor notabilis
TCATACTTAACATGTTCAAAACTTAGAATTCTTGGGTTTTTTCTTCCAATATGTGTATTTTATGTGAGGTGCCTGAATAAGATACAGTATCTCACAGAGTGCCTTGACACTGCTAAGTAGCGAAATAAATGCCCTCTCTGAAATTCCCTGTAAAAATAGTGCCTGACAAACTGGCAATGGTTTACTATGAAGAGTGGCAGATTTGACAGGCAGGTAGCTTTCATGTTTTGTAACACCATCTTCAAGTTCCTGAGAAACAGCCACTGGTATTTGTCCAGCCTGTGGACTTTGCTAAATAAACACATACCCATAAGCCACCCCACTGCCCCACAAACCAGTCAACTGCAATGTTGGCTTTTCCACAGCTTACGAGTTTGCATCTCCCATATGTCAACCTTGTAAAGGCAAGAATAACATGTAAAAATATATGCATCATGTATGAACATTTTCAAAAGTAGAGACTAATTACATTTCAGTGGTAATTCACTAATGATATTTCATTTAAATCTTGACTTGGTCTGTGGGATTAAAACCACAGAAATTATCTTACAGAAATAAAAGAAAATCCTTGTTCTACTTGGGAAAAAACCTCAAGATACCCAAACTGAAATCTTTAACTTCAATAAAAACTATTTCTTCTTGCCTTAACTAGTAATTGATATTTATATCAAACAATCAGGAGACTTTTCTAAAGATTGTAATGTTTAGAATTGAAAAATGTTGGCAAATATCACAATAATTATTTTTTTCCTTCATGGCTAACTTTCAAATTACTTTAGAAACCAAAACTTAAAATTAGGACTTGCATCCTTTTTTATTTTTTACATTTTAAAACACTTTTTTTCTAAGGAGAAGGTGCAACATCCATTTGCAGATTACAGTGAGTAAATACAGTCACACACCCTTTCTGACCACTGCTTACTGAGATCCCAATGGCAAACGTTTCTTGCCACATATCTCCAAAGGCAAAGGAAAGCAAGAAAAATTAAAATCTTTTAGGAAATATAAAAAGAGTTTCCCAGTTGGAGCCATACAGGAACTGTCATTTTGCTACAAACAGAACAGAAATTATAGACTTGCAATGTTAGATCACTTTAACTAACTTAAAATACTGTTTTTTCAAGTGACCGAAAAATATGAGTAAAACAACAGTAGGACTACATTGTACAGGGTGTTCCTAGTGATAATCATACTTTCTTCAACACCTAATACAAAACACAGACGTTGTTTTAACAAATACCACTTGGCTGACCTGGAAGACAAGATGAAGGAATAAGAGAGTCACGTCCAATTCCTTGTGGATTCTCAGCTCAGATCCTGGTTTTTGCACAGTTTACCTTATGAACATGATCCGAGTGACATTTCACAAATTCCTGGATAAATGTTGCTACACTCTGCCAGCAGAGAGACAGGCTGTGTCATGCACAGATCAATAATAGCACTGTGTTTCATCAGCCTCAAAATCAAAAGTGCTTCATCTGGCAAAAGCCATGGCCCTTGAGGATCTGACATATATAAACTGAATACCCTACACACAATGTCTACTAAAAAAGCTGCCAGTGTAAAGACAAGTCTGGAGATACATGGTGAGTATATGTAAATAAGAAAATATGTATTTGTATATATAAATGTATAAATGTATATATTTAACTCCTTATGAAAAGTAAGAACAAACATCACAAAGCAGTAGTTGAATAATGGAAATGAAACTAAAATTTTATAATTCTTGACAGAAAAAATAAAAATACAGTCAGAACAATCCAATTATTCCTAATCTTGAGGAGTTTACTGTGAAATGCAAGTACCTTTTGAACTGGACACAGTAATACATAGACAGTGGGCTGCAATAAAATGCACTCTAAGCTACACATTATGCCTCCTTTTCAAAATTATCAGAAAACTTTTCTTCAGGGAAACTACTCAAAGTAGAGGTCTTGAGACTGTAAATCATCATAAACATCATAACTGCAGCTTCAGACCTTGATATCGGCTTTCTTTCCTATGTAAAGAAAATGTATGTCTCCTGCTGCTTAGCTTTCCTCATGATTATCTTAACTTTATTTTCTAGTGACAAAGCTCGCGAAATTTCTATCTTCAAGTAAACTCAGCACCTGTAGATTTTTAACTGAAATTACTATTTATCAGAATGCTTTTCCATCATTTGTTTCTCATCGTAGATTTAGTTTTCTTTTCTTCTACCAAAGTTTCTATTGCAAACAATACTTCGAAAAATAAGTATTTTTATTCTTTGGAAGTCAAACCTTTAACAAAGTCTATCAGCTTGCGTCTTTTATCAAGATTTTGACTAGGAAAAGATTATCTGACTCTGTCTCCCCAGTTCAAATGAAAAGCTTTCTCCTTTAAATATTTCACTACAACCTCACTAAAAAACTGTTTCCTTACACTTCACCCTATAGGTAGACAAAAGAATATGAAAGAAATATTAAAAAATAGTAATTTATCATTTCCTTTTCAGGACTTTCCTTACCAAGCTATGCATTACCTATATGAGACTTTAGCCTTCTCTCAGCTCTACAATTAGCAACTCTAACCAGACCAGTGTAACCCTAAATTCTATATACATCACACCACAAAAGCTACTATTCCTTCTTTTTGCATTTCTTCTGCTAAAGGCTAATACTCTTTTAATGTTCCTGTTGCATACGGTGGAACATTCATTTCTCTTAGGTCATTCCCTCCATTTCATTATCCATTTTCCCTGTGCCATGAGTCTATGTACGTATGTCTTGCATGGTGATGGCTTCTTCCTCTGCCTCAGAATTTCTCTTCTTTATAATCTCACGTTTGAATATCATTATAACACTTCCCCTTGGCTTCAGTTAGACTCTTACAGAATATTGGT
Organism: Nestor notabilis; assembly: GCF_000696875.1. Taxonomy (NCBI): domain Eukaryota; kingdom Metazoa; phylum Chordata; class Aves; order Psittaciformes; family Psittacidae; genus Nestor; species Nestor notabilis. The sequence continues at coordinate 57,233 of NW_009935902.1, forward strand.
CTGACTTTTCTTAAATTTGTCATCCATGTTTACATATATTCTTCACAGCACTATTAAATGCATTCTGGGTTTCATCACAAAAATACTGTTGATTGTGCTCTATGAAGTATACACATTTCTTCCCTCAGTTCCTCAGGTAAATGAACAGTGTTACTGAAGTTGAGAAAATAGGTTCCCATTTGTACTTTTCATTACTTCAGCTCACATAGTTAAAGGTATCCTCTCTCTTCCCATCTCTATTTTTGTTGCTTCCTACAGAACAGACTTTTTATTTTATTCCCTTCAGAAAGACTGCCCACTGCTAACCACGAGCAGTTGATTTCTCTCATTCTTCCTTTTCAGATTAACTGTCCAATATTATTGCAACTCTCTGACTCCAACTGGCAATGGTCAATTAAAGTCACACAAAAATTACAGACCTCATATCTGGTATGATTCTATCTTGTTTCAGTTCTGTGTCCTTGAATTTTTTTTTCAATCCTCATTTGCTAGACTGAAGACTCTACATGCAAATCCAGTTACCTTTTAATTTTTAAACTCCTTTTACCTTTCTGAAAACACCAAATTGTTCTCTGGAATGGCATATTTTCAAATCTTTTTCGTGAGTCTTCTTGAAATGCTTCCTACCAATGTCTTTCTTGGATTCTGGGTTAAAGCTACATAGGGTATTTTAGGAGCACTCAAATCATGCCAAGTGAAAGAAAACACATTCTCTCTGCTTCTATTGTATAGCCTCCAGTTTATATATTCAAGGACTGCACTAGTATTTTTCACAATGGCAATGGGAGTTCATGCTCAGCTCATTACCTGCTAGGACTCTCATTTTTCTTCAGAGTCCCTGGTTCCCAGGAGAGAGCCATTCAGCCTTGCTCAACATGAACTTGAGCAATGTACTGGTTTTCATTATGATGTAATGATTTCCTCATTAAAAACACTGTGAGGTCATAATGATCTATACTTTTCAATCAGCCTCTCGTGATGACTGAAAGCTTAGAATGGCTGTCAGTGACTGAAGATATTCTCTTGCACTGGCTTGGATTTTTACATTGCCACTAATTTTTAAAAAATGATTGAAAGATTTTACCTCTCAAACAAACAGCAAAATGACTGTCATATATTTCATAGTATATCCAAATAGAATAGATGTGTAAAGTGTAAACCATTATCTTGGGGAAAAAAAATAATGTTATCATTCATGTGAGGGATCAACTGAAAAATTAATTTCATGGTACGTGAGATTCTGAGCTAGTGAAAATGATTAAGTGGTACTCATATGCACCAATTTAACCTTAAGGTATGAATTGAGACATAGAGTCTCCAGTATTCCATGTGTCAGTGCTTAGCTCCAATCCAAATACTAAGTAAAACCAACCATGATGATCATTTCTGGAATTTAATCGCATAGGTACATTTTAATACAAGCAATCACTGTTACACAGGGACACACAACAGAAATAAATGGATGTGCTTATAAGATTTCTAGATACTTTCAGGTCATAGTGCCTTTTTTGCAATACCATTACCCTGCTCCAACTCCTCAAACTTCCAACTCCTCAAACAAGGATCAAATCCATCTCTTACCGATTCACCTATTACATGCACCTAACTACCTTGCTAACCACACTGAGCACCCTGCACCACCAATCTTATGTCCCCTAGCTTCACAATGAGGGAAAATTATTGACCAGATTAGGACAGGAGAAAAGGAAAAGGAAGTAGGGTAACAGGATGCATTAGGAGAGTCCAGAAGAATCAACTCATGTTCCTCAACATAAAGGAATGCAGAAGTACTTCCCAAGTTTTTCACAGCTCCTGAAACCTTGCAAACAAAGGCAGAAAATTCCGACTTCCAAGGTAGGATATTCAGCTGATTGATAGAAACTCAAGGCATCTATTTCTTGCATTTTAGTAGCACCTATATAGAGTGGTACACAGAGGTGTTACGGATAGTCTATCAGAATACTAAATCATACGATATGATAAATATTACAATATAATGATACTTCAAATATTACATTCTCTATTGTAATTCCTTCCCTGCAAGTTCAAAACACAAAAGAACCTCTTACCACAGTTAGTGGTCAGTAAATCACTTTCGAAGTTAATACTGGTAGTTAGTAGTAATGAATAATTCATAGACTGCTCCAGTGAACAAGCCTAAGAGTACTGACCCAATTGCAACCCAAACTGGTTTTCTGTGACAATCTATGAGAAAAACAGACTGCCAGTGCTGAAATGTAATCTGTCATCATATGAATAATTATTTCCAAACAAATGGATTTTTGTGGGGTAAAATTTGATGATGGATGAATATCATCAGACAAAACTTTACATTATCCGCAGAACTTTACGCATGTATCAATGTTCAAGAACCCAGTCTGGTTCTGTGCTTAACTTCAGTTAAATGGTCAGATCAGACTGAATTCAATGAAAACAATCCTATGAGCACAAAAGGAAATCCATTTACAAGAGTATCTGTTGAGCTTTTCCAGGTCTCACATAGCATCTTATTCGGGAAATTTTTGGCAGAATAAACTACAAACTGAGTTCTATTTTTTATCTAATAATAAGATTCAATTAACAAGGAAAGTTTGTTCAAATCACAGGGAAGGTGAAGAAAAATAAACTACATATCACATGAAATCCATAAAGAAAAGATTACAGGATAGTATTTTCCAGTGCTTACTATAATATAAGTATATACTGTTATTGTACTATATTATCAGATAACTATATTAGATGCGCTTATACACATGTATACTGTCTCTAACATTTCAGGAACATGCTATCCTGTGATACAGGTTCTTTCTTTTAATATAAAAATACACTTTTTAGAATAGTATTGAGTGTAAGTATCTATGAAGTTCATGTAGTCTCCACAATTTTTCTTTATATTTTTCTAGAATTTACCTACCTCTAAGTTATTTAATTCTGACAGCAATATAATACAACTCTCACAGTTCTGGTTCATGGCAACTGCTCTGTTTAATTTATGAATGAGACTCATTTCCTACATGCAATGTACTTCAACTATTGTTCATCAATAATTCAACAGGTCTATTGTAATTTTTCTTCAGAGATCAATATAAATGTAAAAGGTATTTTGCTTTATTTTTATTTTGTAATGACAGCACAGTTTCATGATAAATACATTTTACAGTGTAGTACTGTTAACAGAACTTAGTTCAGGATGCTGTAAGTTTTCAGTGCAGCAAACCACAAAAATAAATAAAACAGATTTTTTTTGTGGACTAGATGCATTTTAAAAGGGCAGTTACTTTCATGTTTACCATCTCACATTCCTCATTTTATTTCCAAGTTAACTTCTCTGACAGAGTAGAAAATAGAAAGTTGAGAACTGTTTTAGATCAGCAGCAATTCTGAATCAGTAGTTTACCAGAGGAAAAATTACATAGACATTTCTCTATTTGGTAACCAAAAAACTCGAACAAACATAATTATTTAGCTGGTAATGTTTATTCTAGGAAGAATTTTGGACTAGGACTCGAAAGAGGTGAATTCTAGAGTCACAGAGCATTACCTGACTCTGTTTCCAGTCTTTATATGTGTGACATATAGCCTGATTTTCAATTTATTAAGCTTGTCAAGGGTCTAATAAAACTACAATATAGCAGAATCTATTCTTAATATTGCCAAAATATGTGTCAAAGCCTTCAAAAACTACACATAGGGCCCTGAAACAGTACTAAAATGCCATAAGATTTAATTTTAAATATAACACACAATTTTTCCTACCTACAGATAATGTTGCCATTCAGGTCTGGAACACCGTGGTAAGTCCAGGAAGAATGGCTTTCTCTCAAGAATACATGGACTGGGGTGCGTTTTGAGTTTTGAATTATCTACTGTGCCCATAACAAGGTCTTTTCAGGGCATGCATACACAATGAAAACAGTGGTATCACCTCAGAAGTAAAAAAAAAATAGAATTTACACCCAATCAAATTTTGAGAAGATTTCAGTTTCATACTGGTACATAGTTTAGTTCAATTACTATATAAACCTCTGCTGTCTTAGATCGTATTTGCACTCTGCAAAGGTCAGGCAGTATATCCTGCTTTATCACACTTTTATCCCTTCTGATTTACCTTTTCACTTCTGCTGCATTTTAAGAAAAAGTACAATAGAAAATTTGCTGTTGTGACTGTCCTGGGTTCAGCTACAGCAGTC
>NW_009935903.1:0-19809 GCF_000696875.1 Nestor notabilis
CCGCGGGTGGTGAGGGTCACAGCCGCTTCGGTGGTGTTTAATTACCTGTGGTTAATTAATAGCATGGGGGGTGTGTTTGAGCTTTGCAGTGAAAGGAACCACGAGTTCCATTTTCAGTTTTCTTTTATTTTCCTTCTTAATTTCTCTGGTATAGTTGAGTGGCGTTGGACTGACCATTTTTGCTGTTTGTTTCTACTCATGAATGGATGGTTAGTCGTGGGTGCTAAAAATCAGGTGGTGAGCATAAATAAAACTCGGGATACAAAAACTTCAGCGTGTGCCGTTTTCTGAAATAGTCTGCATTCAGGATCGTGACACAGTTTTCTTAATGCAAATTTAAAAGCTGTTCAGGAAGCTGGTGCGTTTTACCAAGGAAGTTATCAGGTTCACAGAAGTTTGTGTGATGAATATCTGTCAGAGAAACTCCCTGAAACCGGCAGCTGAATGCAGTAAAGCGCTCTGCTTAAATTGGGTGATGCGGGTAGTCACTTTTTCCTGGTGTGATTTCAGCAGCTTTGACTGTGATCCAGTTGGTCTTCTCCGGAACTGGTGCTCTAACGAAGGCATCTAAACCAATAATCTTGGTTGGTTTTTGTTGACAGTTAGGCAATTGCAGTGAACTTTGGTTTTGTGTGTTGTAGTGGTGTATGTTTCACCTTCAGTTTAACAAATTTTTCTAGTGTTTTTAAAAGTTCTAGTAATGTTAGAAAATGATTATGTGATGAGTCCTTTTCCTCTGACTTGTTCAGTTTTATTGGGCATCGCCTATTCTGTGAAGAAAAGCTGTTGACTTTTTGTGGCCTATTCCATTTACTCTCTGGGTTTTCAAATACTGCTGCTCAGAAGGATGATGGATTGCGAGTGGTGGGTTTGAGGAACCAGTGATTATCTGATATGGGGCTTCCCGAGAAGAGTGATAGTGTGTGTGCATAGTTGTAGCTTATTAGTGCTCTAGTAGTAGGACCGCTCATCACAATGGGAAATTCGAGCTCTTTATGAGGGAGAAGGTTTATAAGTGCAGTAACCTGTTGAGTGTATTTAGGAGCTAGAAAAAGGTGGATTAATTGTTAAAGGACAGCAGAGCTCATGGAAGCTGCTGAGAGCTGGCAGAGGAGGAAGAGTAGGGCACAAGTCAGACAAAAGGAGCCTTCGGACATATATTGAATTATCTTGGTGTAAAAAATAACAGTGTAAAATAGGTCAGGTGATACTCAGAAGATTTGGTGCTTCACAGTTCTTCTCAAGGAGGCGTCTGCACAGGGAAGGGGGCACAAAGGCAGAAGTTTTTTCTAACTTTCCGTGCGTGGTTCAAGGAACTAAGAGAAATCAAGACTTTTCAGAGTTGTACTCAACTATTGCTACCTGAGTAGGTTAAACCTCCACCCAGGCCTGCACAGACAGTAACAGAAATAAAGGAGTCATGAGAGCATTGCAGAGGAAATACTTTTTCGGTGTGAGGTGCAGGTTCTTTATGAACAAGATGAAAGTTGTCAGTGGTTTGTTTCATTAGATGGTGGGATAGCTTTGGTATTGGGTAACTGTTGTTACTATAGAGTTCTGTGGATATTTGAAAATGAGGTGGTAGATGAAGGCTGCATGTAACTGTGTTACCCAGTTTCTTTCTAGCGATGCTACAGCAATACCTGTGTTAGCTTGCTGACAAAGATAAGACTCAGGTGAGGACAGCATGAACCTTCTTTAGCACTGGTGCAGGCTTAGGCTTCACAGCATTTTGAATGCATCTGTGTCCACATTCATTCTGTGAGGAAAAAGGTTTTAAGCTGAAGTATTGGGAAGCAGGAACAAACAGACATGATATCGCTGGAGAATCTAGCAGACAGAAGAGTAGCAACAGGTAAAAGAAAAGGAAATAATGCTGAAAGGACATCATCAACAGGAAATCTGGTCCGTTTTCTGTTGCAAGTGTTAAGAATGGCAAAGATTTTTAAGCTGTTGTCCCTTTGTGAGTACATATAGAAGCTATGTATCTCATCTATAAATTAACCTACTTGTAATAAACGTCATAAGCAACTGGCAAAATAATAAAATTTACTGAAACAGCTCTTCAACATGCAGAATAGAAACATGGCAGAACTAGTAAAGTAGTTCCTAAACAACAAAAAATGAGACTTGGAAGGAAATGTGTAATCTGCAGATACTTTTTTTAATGAAACTTAAAAGTAGTTGAATCATTGAACAGGTATAAAGCAAAGCGTATATTAAAATGTGGTGGATGGCCTCAAAGCATTTTACTATTTCCTGCACTGTTCTTGTGGTTCTTTTTCTTTCAGTGAAGAATCAGGTGCAAAAAGATGAAGGGTGATAAAAAAACAAGTGTTGGGTGCACCCAGGCCAGAGAGGTGATTGCGAGGAGAAAAGCAGAGCTAACCCCTCTGGGTTTACAGTGAGTTGGCTTTGGTTTTGCTGTCATCATGAAGCTAGCTTAATACACAGTCTCTCTGAAGCAGAGGCAGCTTAAAATGTGAGGGGTATTTCTGCTTTGTGTGGCTTTGGTGGTGTAACAAGTAAGCCCTGGTAGTATTCACATTCTTAGGTCAAGTACAGCTGAAGCTGAGCATCCACTTGTCCCTTGGTGCCTAGAAGCGTGTAAGTGATCTGCTTCGTTTTCCTGATTTATTGTGTAGGGGAAATACGTCTTTTTAGCCCATGGGTGCTACGCCAAGCAGTCCCCTCCTTGGAGGTGCCCAAAATAACCATCTGTGATGTTAGGATGAAAAACTCACCTGTTGCCTTTTTTTCTGAACATTCATCAGTGATGGTGTCACCCAGCCTTGTGGGGAAGAGGGACCATGCCTCAGCTCCGTAAGGACCTCTGTTTGTTCCTTGGACCTCACCCTTGGTGTCGCTGGCCTAGACCTCCCTCCCTCCTCTGGGGAAAGGACCAGCATGGGGGAAATGTGCTAAGCTGTCCTGTCATAGTGGCTGCAGAAGTCCTCAAAAGTAAAAATAAGAGTACACAGGGATGCATGAATAGAAAAGAAACGCCATTGCAGACTGGTTTTGCCAGTCTGGCAGTGCTGACTGGTGGCTTTGCTGCTGACACTTCCTCTCTCTGCTGCCCAGTGACCTGGTATCGTGTTGGCCCTGATGGTTAGAAATCATATGGACATTTCACAGGTGGCATCTTAGATTTTCAAAATTTGGCTAGGTGTCAGGTAGTTTTTTAAAGCACTGACTGAAAAGAAGTATCCTATTACTTTTTTATGTATTCAGTACATAACCCTATAATTATTTCAAAAACTACTTGTAAGCTTAATTGGCATATTCTCTCCTGTTTGCTTTACATCTTTGGAGAGTCTTTCACCAGATGAAAGTATCTAATTTTTAGTGGTGTTATTAAGTATCTCCTCTGTGAGGGACTCATTTACTGTTGAACCAGTTGGCAAAAATAAAGTTATTTCTAAGGGATGTGTCTAATCTTATTTTGCATGCTTGCTTATTTTAATTAATTTATTACATATGTCTAAACCAAAGTTGATGTTGAAATATTAACATGCAGCAAACTTCTCTATAAATGTTATAGCTTATGTCTGTGAAGACTGAGATACGGCTACATCCCTAATAGTAGATTTTGGAGATGCTTTTGGAAGATGACTGTTCCAAGTTCTTAGTTTTATGTCCTTTCTTTCACGTCAGATGGCATTCAGTGATAGGCATAGGAACAGTACTGTAGTTACTTTGCCTTATTAATCTAGTATTATTATTTATCTAGTTATTTGAGTATTTTTACTACTTTTCTGAAAGTGTAGCAACAGAAATGATAGCAAATGGAATCATTATGGAAGGAGTTACACTGGTTCAAAGAACTAATCAGAGCTTTAAAACCAAAAATAAGTAGATAAGACATTCTGTAGTTTTCTTTGTTCTGTGATTTAAATGTATATATTGCAATGATTTCATCCTTTTTTAGTACCTTACTGCCGTAATGATTAACTGGTCTCTATCTCCCTCCTTATTATCATTAGCAGAGGGAAATAGTTCTGTCTTTTATCTGTTCAAACTCAATAAAGCTGGAAACAGATATTTTGTTAAATGTTACTCCTTTTGGTAAATTAATTTCTATCTGTGTTGCCCTGTGACCTTTTCATCTCCACCAAGAACACTTGTGAAGGCTGCAGAGTGTGAAAGTACAGATTGTGTCTTTGATGTAGAGTTAATTTTAAAAGGAAAACACTAATGAATACCTTATCAAACACTGGAATATATTATTATTGCTGATTGTTACCTGAGGAAACTTTGCTAGGGGTAAATAAGTTAAAATATGTACATTTTCTTGAGAGAAGGATGCTGTGAACAGTTTTTAATTTTTTTTTTCACTTTCACAGTTCGCATCCTGCCTAAGTAGGCTGGGCTCTAAATTTTCTTTTTTCCCATGTCATTTTTTCCCAAGCATTTCTGTTGTAGAGTGTGTCTATATCAAGAATGGCACTACTGAAAGACACCTGCATTTGATGGAGTGGCGGTCTGCTGCTCCTTGCTCTGTGGAACAGCAGCCGCTGTGGAGAATTGTTTTCCCACAGCCTCACGGGTCTCTTCCCATCTTCTGTCCTGCCTTCTGCAGAAACCATTGGAACATGTTTTCTCTAATACATAAACCACAGGAGGGTTGAGTGAAGTGTCTTCTAAATAGGGTGGTAATTTAAGATTACCTCGAAACTTCACAATACAGAAAGCAGCTTTGTGTTCGCTTAGCCAGGCTAATCATAGGGAGCTTGTTACCTATGGTAAGTGCTACTTTACTGATGCGCTTAAACCAGCATGTTTCACGTCCTCAAAATTTCACAGGTTTCTGCATAGATGCAGTTTTTCAGCTACTCCTTAGCAGCTTGGGTCTTGCATTGTTAATTAAGAGAAGGCCTATGCCTCTGCCGTTGTGCTGCAGTTCAGTTTGGTGTAAGCCTGCTTGAGCTGGTCTGCTGCAGTGTGGAAGGCTGAATGCTTGGTGGGTTTGACCTCTGCAATGTATCATGCTCTCAGATTAGGGATCGTCCAAGTTGTACGGCAGGAGCTGCCCTGAGGTAGAGTGGCAGATTTTGCCTGGCAGTGCTTTTAAAAGATGAAAAAGTCTGTTGTTCTGGGGAATTTCTCAGTTTGCACTGAGTTTGTTTAGGTTTATTGACATTTTAAAATTAAATTTTGTGCATTGATGGTATGGTTTTCAATGCTTTCTCACAGAGGATTACTGAAATTGCAGATGGAGAAGACATGATCGTGTGGTTCTAACTTCAAGCTTGTCATGTAAAATACATGAAGTTTTCTCAAAGAGCCTTGTATGAACCCTACCTGTTGTATGAAAAGGGAAATGTAGAAGCTTTCACCCTAAGCGGTGGCTACTGACTGAGGTCCACCTCCTGTTATCTGGTTGATATTGTGTAGTGGCTGTAGTGTAACCAAAGTGTTCGTTGTGTAAGGTGGTGTTAAGGATTTTAAAGAATTCTGCTGGGAATGAGGAGGAAACCAAGGAGAAATACAAGGGTGTTGTCATTGCGGACCCAAAACCAGAGTAGTATCTGTTTGTTGTGGTGGTGTTACAGTGACTGGTACAATTTTTCTGATTAAAAAAATGAAAATTGGATTAAGTTTTACTCAACAAGAGTTAACTAGCTAAGCATTTTTCCCCTCAAACTTTGAGTAAAAGGCTTCTAGATGACCCGAGTTTAATTCTGCTTAGTTTGCATCTTTTTCTGTTATCTATGAGTGAACAAATACCACTCAGTCTTTTTTTCTGTGGAAATTCCAGATTTCCAGAGCGTATTAATAGATATTTACAGATTTTGGGACTGGGACCTAAGTTAGAAATAAAATTTTAGAAAACAAGGTCAAGCACTGAGGAAGCTCTCTACCTATTTGAATTTCAAATACCGATACTTGCAGCAAAAGTTTGCAGTCTACAGACGGAGTATGAGGCTTAGAAAGCATTTGTGAAAAAGTTCAGAAAGTGTAAATTTGTAGAGGGGTGAGTTTTTGCTAGTAGATTACATACCACAGACAGAGCTAATTTTCCGCAAATTATTTCAGCTGCTAGGCGTAGCGCAGAAGTTCTTCAGGAGGAAAATGAATGAGTCAGATTTCACATTGTACAGATAGTAAATTAGGTGCCAGGCCATGGATTCAAAGATTTCTGGTTTGTAGGAAGTGGAAAGGAAGAAGTTGATGGTAGTCAAAACTGGCTGCTAGAAACATATACAATTCAGCACAGCTGATGCTGTCAAGCAGTGGGCCAATGCCAGGGGTCAGTGGCAAGGGTTATAGACTTCTGTTTGTGCATATTATTTGGGTTAAACTCTGCCCACAGAAGAGGATGTTCAAATCCAGTATTTCTGAAGATAAATATTCTTTCCTCTCCTTTCACTGGTCTGAAACAGAGGTATCCAGTAAAATAAAGTCTTGCAAAGTAATAGTTTTCTCTGGTGTATATGTGCTTCTCTCCATGTAAATAAATCTTAAAAATGCAAATCAAAACTTAGTGAAACTATGTACAAGGAATATTTGAGTCTCCTGAGTCAGATGGTGAAAATGAAAGACAGTTTCAAATTAATTTTGAAATTTCAGTTTGAACTTGGGTGAAGCATTCACAGCAGCGTGTTATCGGATATTAAGGAAATGCAGGTCTATTAATCAGTGCATAATGTATTTATTTTAGGCATGCACTCGTGTCTTGCTTTCCCCAGAACAAATGTTTCTTCTGGGTTTACTTGAGGTATGTTTTCCCTATGTCAATTTATCTGCAGTTTGAAAGTTCTCATTTCTTTTCAATACAGCCTCATTAATAGCGTAGTAGTGTGTTAAATGGGTATTATTTTTTAAGGTTTTCAGAAGATTTCTCCTTTTATTACATTAATGTGTATTATCAGCACTGTCATCAGTTGTTCACATTGCCAGTATGCTGAGGGAAGCATTTGATACTAGACTATGAAGTGCGTTTGAAGAAATGTCCAGTGATACAAGCATTAAGCCACTTACAGCACTTTCAGATAAAAATCTTTATTTTCTTTTTTCCTTTTTCTTCTTTTTTTTTTTTTTTTAGTACACGCATCATGAATGAATCTGCCTCTAGTGGAAATGGTCAAGAGTTTGATGTATTTAGTGCTATGGACTGGAAGGATGGCATAGGTACTTTGCCAGGAAGTGACCTAAAGGTAAGATCCGTAATTTTTTTAGTAAGTGAAATAAAAATGTTAAATGCTGAAAGAATGCATTTCACAAGCTGGTGTGTAGGTACCTGCTGTTATGAATAAAACATGAATTTGCAGCTCGAGTTAAGAGCCTGTAGCCTGTTAGCTTTTAGCTCTGGAGTTTCTTGATTCAGTTTCTGGTGCTGGCACAGACAGCCATCATCCCCGTAGGAAGGCATAAATTAGCACTGCCTCACTATATAGACAGAAGTAATCAAGTGCACAAAATCCAAAAGAAATCTCAAAAGTGTGAAAATTTGGTCCACTTAGAGCATTGTATTACCATATCACTAAGAATCTTTATACGGTCATTGACTCTCAATGTCTCATATTCTTAGTTCTTTTTATTTCTAAAAATAGTTCATTTTTGCTGTGCTTTTGTCATGTGGGAGCCTAGAAAAATTAATCAAGTGAATGCTTCTGAGTTTGATTTAGTTTAGAAATTTGAATTACATTGGAATAGTACTTTCAATTACATTTTTCACTCTGGTTTTATTTTTTGAAGAAAATTGTAACAACTTTGTTTTCAAAGTATTTTTTATCTGATACTTTATACTGTGTCATCAGAAAATGTCCTCTGCTGCATTAGCTAAAAATACAGTTTTGATATTAAGAGACTTTCTTGTGCCTATTTCCTGTTGATGATAGTCAATATTTTCATATCATTCCATTTAGACTAACATTGATGAGTTTTCTCATAGTTTATTTTTTTAAAAAGGATCTCACAAGAAACTCTGTGTTTTTTAAAATAACTTTATATCTCTTGGTGCCTGATACAAGTTCTTTTGTTGGAGTCAAAAATGTTTGAAAATTGGGATGTTTATGTTGCGAGAGTGTGTTTGTGTTGAGGTTCTTTTGTTGTTGTTGGTTTTTATCTTATTCACAGAACCGTGGAATAGATTCACAGAATAATTTTTTTTGGAAAGGACCTCAGGGCCTTCTCCAGTATGGATTTGGTTATCTGCAGGGTTGGAGGTACCACACTCTGTCTGGGCAAACTGTTCCAGCATTAGTGATTTTCTTTTTTTTTTCCCTTTTATGGATACTTCATTGAAATTCACCTTTTGCAGCTTGTGCCTGTTGCCTCTTATCCTTTTCCTCTGCCCATCTGAGAAGAACCTGGCTCCATCCCTTTTATATCTTCCCATTAACTACAGGAAGACAGCAGTAAAATCTCTCCTTTTGTTCTTAGGACCAAGCAAACAAGTTCACTTAGCTTCTCCTTCCATGTCATCTGCTGTAGCTCCCACTTGTTTTGGTGGACATTTGCTGGACTTGCTGCAGTATGTCAGTGTCTCTCATGTACTGGACACAGTGGTATGGTCCCATCAGTGTTAAATCAAGAGGAATAATCAGTTCCCTTGACCTGCTGGCTACCTGCCTGCTAAAGTGGCCTTGGATGCTTGTGGCCACCTTTGCTGCCAGGACACATTGCTGACTCATGTTGAACTCTTAGGTTGTCTTGTGCAAAGCTGCTTTCAGATAGCTGCCCTCCAGGCTGTACTAGTGCACTGTGCTAGAGCTATGCTATCCCAGGTGCAGGGCCTTGTGTGTGCATTTGTAGACCTTCATGAGATCTCGTGGCCCATTTCTTCAGCATGTCGAGGGCTTTCTGAATCACAACCCTACCCTTCAGCTGCTCCCTCCAATTTGGTGATATGCTTTTGCTGCCGGTACACATACAGACGCCTTTCTTGTTGCCCTTGTTAGTTTCTTCTCCAGCTGAGGTTTGGGTTTCCTAATTTCATCATTGTACGCTGCAGCAATATCACTATATACCTTCTCTATGTAACATCTACCTTTTCACCACCTGCTTGCTTCATTTTCCATTTGAACTAAGACAGGAGTCCCTAGTTAATTCTTGTTGGCCTTCATCTACATTTGCTTAACTTTTCTTAACTTCGCTTAACTTCTTGCGCATTGGCATGCATCATTCTCCTGGTTTGAACTCCATGGAGAGATATCCAGATTTCCTGTGCCTCTTTACCCTTTAAAGCTGTCTTCAGTATGATCCTGCCAAGCAGATCTCTGAACAAGCCAAAATGTGCCTCTCCTGAAGTCCAGTGCTGTTTCAGTATTCATTTTGCTCACTTCTTTCAGGATTTCAGACTTCACCATCTCCTGGTTGATGCTGCCAAGGCTATTATCAGCCTCCTCATCCCTGACCAGTTCTGGGCTTTTTACTTTTTTTTTAAAGTCCAGGCTTTTAAAATTCCTTTCTGTTTTAATAAGCAACATGGTGTGAAAGACAACCATAATATCTAAATGTTCACAGGATACAAATGTTTAAAGGGAACAAAACGGGAAGATAAAACAATATCATATAAATCACTGGTGCCTGCTTTATTCAGTTCCGGTTACTCTGTGTCAAAAGAAACAAAACCAAAGCGAAGTTTAGGTCATTAGTTAGATGAGGAATGGGAGGGCTTCCATACAAAGTGAGGAAAGAGACCAGGAGGTGTAGCTGAGAATAACGTCAAGAAATCACGTAAGAAGGTTCTTACTTATGTCCTGTTCATGAAAAGCATGAGCTTCATTTTAAGATTGCACTTCTGTTCGTTGTTTGTTTGGGTTTTTTTGTTTGCTTCGTTGGGGTTTTTTTTTTGGGGGGTGGGGAGGTGTTTGTGGTGTTTTTCAGTTTTTCATTTTTATTTGGAAATTAAACTTCTTATTTTTGGACAAAGATTCTTTGATCCAGCCATTAGGGAAGACACAGTCAGGGATGTAATGGTAATGTACCCAGAATGATGAAAGAGATAGGCCAGGCAGCTCATTCTGGTCGTTTTGTTTGGGTTTTTTTTAATATATAAAAGCAAGGGGCTACTCAATTAAATTGAAATTGAGTCATTCCAACACTGACGGAAGGAAAAATATTTTCTAGCAATGCAGAATTAGCCTGAAGAGATCACTGGACCAGGGAGCACCAAGACTCAGTGAAAGACTAGTCATTTATATAGATACCAAAATAATTTGAGCTGTTAGAATAGTAAGGGTTTTTAAGCTTTTGAGATAATTGTAACAACTCATTTTTCAGGGCTGCTTCGGAATACTCATGGTTGAAACGGTGACTAATCTCTTGAAACTGTAGCTGTGATCATGGAAAATATGTTCTGCTCTGTAGAATTCTCAGAATAGGGTTAATGTGGATGGTTTACCTGAACTGTCCTGATACCAAGAGGATTTTAATACTGTGTCCTGAACCTAAAGAAAATGGCCTTACATAGCAGTTAGTTCTTGTAAGCTTGCATGTGCCTTTCAAAAATTATAATAGACTTATTCCAGTAAAGATATTAAACCATTGCCATGTATTTACATTGAAATGCAATTGAAAAATCCGGTGAAAACACTATAGCAAGATGCACAAATCCAAAGATTACAGTTAGGTAATAGATTAGAGTGCTTGTGGTTTTTATAATAATAAGCAATAGCTGAACTATTCATTGTAGACAATGTGTTGCTTACATTCTCACATTTAGTCCCTTTTCTTCATAGAATGTTGGGGAAAACCGTCTTTGAACACACAGATTTGCTAAACTGCATCTTGTGAGCATGCTTTAAGTTAAACGTACACCAAAACTTTGAAATGCTACTTTTTAATATTGACATTTTGGGAGTTACCTACTCGAGGTTCTTATTTTTAGTCATGTAAGTCATGTGGCATTTGCTTGTCTTTACTGCTTGCATGATGAAGCTTCATGCTTCTTTTTACATACGCACTTTTAAAGAAATCTCTTTCTTGTGTGCTGTATTAATATCCAGCCTTCTCAGGTTATATGGTAGGTGTATCCGAGCAACTGTTCTTTTTAAGAACCACTTCGTTTTTGTGAATATAATTTCCTCTATGAACTATTGTAAATAGTGTAAAATGCTTGAAACACAAATAACTTTTCTCAGTATTTTCTTATTGCTTAAATTTAGTTTTTCTTATGATACAGAAGAACAACTAAATCAGAAACAGGAAAATGCGTTACTTTTTGTTACACAGTCCGATGGGCAGTTTCATGTCTACCAGACGTTTCTGCACCAGAGGGCACTCACTTCTCAGTCTCATCAAAGCAAGGGAACCAGGTCAGGCTCCAGACCTCCATTCTCAGCCATGCCATATTCTCACATGCCTACATCTGTTTCCACATCGGTAAAATGCTGGAAATGTTCTTTTCCTATTAGTTTAGGCAGTGTTAATGGTTAGATTTTTGTCACCTGTAGTTGGAGAAGGCTGTAGAAATACATTCTCACACAGATTTTGTTAAACCTTTTTAGCACAAATAGTCATAAAATAGTTAATACTCCTTGAATGCTGCTTTGAGCATGCTGTGCGACAGGTTGTGGAAAACGCTAGAATTTCAAATTATGGGGGGGATAGGGAGAACTAAAAATTGTACAGTATGATGCATCAAAGACTGAGAACAAAAATTTTAGCACTGTATATTAGTTCTTTGAAGATGTTTAAATAAACCAGAAAACTTGAATTCCAGTAGAGTTTAAAATAGTTTACAAATTACAGAATGCCTTCATGTGGCAGGCTAAGTAATGTATGCTCATCTGAAAAACATCAGTGCTTACCAGTTACTCTGCATGGTGTGAATGTAAATGTGAAATACACTTCTCTCTTCTCTTTTTTCTTTTTTTTTTTTGTCTCTGTGCTGAGTGCACACAGTAACACCATCACTTCAAGATTTAAATGTACTCATTAAATTGGAAAAGCTGTAATAATTTACAGTCACTTCCTACTGCAGTGACAGAAGTTTATGAAGTACTTCGTAATGAGTTTTCTAGTGCCTGTGTTTGGAAAGTGAGCTGTTATATACTGCATAGACAGAATTTTGGTCATTATTTCCAGCTTGCAAATTGTGCTTGAAGGGAAAGAAAAAGAAAAAAAAAAAGATGATGAAGAAATTAAATAAATAAATAAAGTTGGGCAGCTAATACCGTAGGAAACCAACTATAATAGTGGACCATGAATGGTGGAATAATGGTTACTGGTGTTTGGTATTTCCAGCTGCACTGTACAGAACGTAATGGTAATTCAGAGTGCTGTGTTTCTGGATGCATATGTACAACAACTCAAGGCATTAAGGTACATTCATCCACCTGCCCATTCTGAAATTGCATTCAAGCTTGCTTGAAATAATTAACATTTTGAAAACACTTTTTTTTCCTCACATGATTGTGTGTCAGAAATACCAGTAGTGTCTCAGGCAATAACTAAGTACTGTGCTTTCTTAGCACAGTGGTATTTCATTGGCATTGGTTTCTGGTTAAAACTTTGTATTGTCACAAAATGATTTTGCCTTATTTTAAAAAAGAAAAGAAAGGAATTTTTGCTATTAATATCACTAAAAGTCCAAAGCCGAGAAATGCCAGAATTAGATTTACCTTTGAATCTTTAGTTGGGCTTCCTTATGTGTAGTTGTGGTAGAGTCTTCACTTAGGTGGTCACGTGCTATTTTACTACAAAATGTACTGTGTCATTTGCTGTGGATGCTTTTAGACTTGTAAATAACTGGGCAGAGGGTTTCAGGAAGGAAAAGGAATAATTTTGTGATTAATGCAGGTAAATACCACACAGGAAAGCTTAGTGCAGCACTTGCTTCTACCACAGCTTTCCTGTGTGGGCTGAACAACTTACTAGAGCCAAAACTTTGGCAGGTAGCCATTAATTTTTTATTTGTATCTTGCTTGGGTTCCCCATGAGGTATTAGTGTTTGCCATTTAGAAATATTATGGCCAAAATAACTTGGAGAGGGTTGCTTTTTAGGTCAACTTCTGGATCAGTAAGTGTCATCTTGGCAGGCCTTGACTTCTGGCTCTGTCGCTGATGTATATGTCACCTTAAGAAAGTCTGTTTAGCTGCAATTTCCCACTCAAGTGGAGATAATAAGGCAGACTGAGTTTGCAGTGGAGAGAAATCATTGAGAAGCCCTCTGGTACTAAGATAATTCTTGAGCATTCAGGGTGGAGGGCGGGGTTTGAAGGAGCCTGAGGAATGTCTAAGAATGAAGTAGACAAGCATTAATGCAAAGACGAGTGGGGTATCAGCAGTTTGCTGGGGAAACGTCAGTCTGTCTTGCTAAAGATGTATGTTTTCTGATGGTGCCTAAGCTTTCAGTTCAGAAGTGATGAGACAATATTCCTTTTTTCTTTTTTTAAGGTTGTAATATGATAATAATCCTTTCCTGCTTGTGCCTGCCCAGATAGGAAGAAACCTTTCCTTTTGGATGGAAATTGTTCTCTCTACTCTGTTACTTCAGGATTAGCCTATTGCAGTGTAACCGAAGCATCTTAAAACCAATCAAAGATTGCTGCTGACAGCATCATCCCAGTGAGGGGAGGTCTGGCCCTGCCCCTTGGTCATGGTGTGGAATTTAATCTCTGACAGTTATGATCTAGGGAGCCCTGAACAGCCTGGGATCCTACTTAAAGTTGTTTGTCTTTAGCCGTACTTACAGAGCAGGAGCGTGCTGCAGGATCCCTTCTCATCATTAGTGAAGAGGAATAGTCAGGTGCAGGGACACATCCCCCTAACCTTCTTTATAACTGAAAAAGTCAAAATTTTGTGACCAGGCAAGCATGAGGGGTCACATGCTTACTGAGTGCTTTGAAATAAGCTGGGAGCAAAATACGCAGAAGGATGAAGAGCTAGGGAGAGATACTTTTATTTTATTTTGTAAGTGGCTGAGAACAGATTTTGTTTCAGAAATTACTTTGCACTGCATTGTAACAGTAATTGCTAGAGTGCCTAAAGCTTTTTTAGATACATGCTCTTTGTTATTTCAGTGGGGTTTTTTTACAAGAAAATAAATACTCATTCTACTTTCAAACTGTGCAGAGTAAATAAGACTAGCTTTACTGCTTGAAGAAAGAGCATAAAAATAACCAACAGCTGCCTCATTTTCTCAATGCTATCCAGCCCCTGCCTGGGGCAGGGGGTCTCTGGAAAAAATAGTATGTGATCATGCAAGTAAAGACTTTATCATACCTACACAGAAGAGGAGAATGGTTGAATGGACAAGTTGTGGCATTTACTAAGTTATTCAACTTCAGTAATATGTAAAAAAATAGTTTGGCTTATAGCAGGATGTGGTTGGACAATACAATGTCTATAGGCGATTCCTTTGCTTTAAATAGAGGAGGAGCTTTACGATGCCAGAAAGGCTCTGATTTATCTGAGCAGTCCTACTGAAATCACTGTACGGTGATTAAAATCAAAAATGATGGTAACTGCTTGCTAACCAGAGATCTAAGTGTAGTTCTTTGGCTTGTATCACTGTGCAGTCCCAGTTGTTGGTCCTCTTGGCAGGCTGCTATATAACTGCTACTTTAAGTGTAGTTACTTCATGGGCATAAAAGAGTGTTTACTCAATTTACTTTCGTTTTGGGTAATACAAATTTTGCAGGGCCCTTCTGAGCTAGTCCACACTCACACTGTTGTGGGGGTCAAGATAAGTTTTGTTCTTAAGGTTAACTGTCAGAATGCAGCAGTTGTCTTCATTGCAATGCACTCTTTGTCCTTAACTTGCCCAGTAGATGGTACTGTTGTCTGTTTTTTCTAATTTATTTTAAAGCTATACATAAAGATGCGTAGGTTTTTCTGTTCCTTTTTGTCCTTTGCACTTCAATTGTTCTTCCTTTTTCTTCCTTTTCCTTACTGCCTGTTCTCCCAAAATGTATTTTTATCTTGTATGAAACAATAGCAGCCTTTATTCTTATTTGATCTCTGTGGGTACTGATGAGACCTTATATACTCTTAAAAGGGCACAAGTAACAGCAAACAGAGATAGTTTGATCTTTCTTGCTCTGAATTAGACACATGCAACAGCAGGAACTTAATTTGAAACTAGATTGTATGTATTTCTTCCCAATAGGTTTGCATTTCTAAGAATTAATCTGCAATATGATAGACATTTCACATTGTTTGCAATTTTATTTTTATCCCGTGTAGTGACAAATGCACAGAGTATTTCTGTGAAATGTGGAGAAAGAACTGAAAGCCCTTTCAACATAAAATTCCCCCTACATAAAACTACAGAGTGCCTTCCAGTCTGCATGGTAAGGCAAAGGATTTCCATTAGAAACTGAAAGGTTCTAAAGCCACTGGAGGAGGGACAGCAGAAGTCCACAAGAAGAACAGAAGGAGCTTGCGCTTAGCCTAATAAAATTAAGTTTCAGGATAATAATTCCTTGCTTCAAACATATACCCATAGTAAGCGCTGGGGTACTAGAGCTATGTAATCCATAGGGTTATGAAAAATTGGATATAAACTGGCAACGAATAGATGTAAATGAAAAGTTAGAAGAAGGTTTTTTGAGAAAGAAATTCAGGAATGGACACTCAGTAGAGCCACTGGTAACAGAAAACTGACTGTTTCTCCATTGCAGCTCAAACATTTATGAAATACCATATGCGGTACTATTGCCTGCAGTAAACAAAGGCTTCATCTCAGTGACTTAACGATATTTGTTCCAATCCTGTATAAAATTTAACGCAATTTTAATTTTTTTAGAATGTGTATTCATAGTAATTTTGATCCCTGTGGAAGAACTTAGCATGTGTATAGGCATAAATTGTTCAGAAAGTATTTATGATGTTTGATTATTATTTATTTAAGCCTTCATTTCCCTCAGTGTGTTCTGTATTTGTTCTATGAATATTAAAATGTTCCTGGGGATTGAATTAACTGTCATCTAAGCTGAAATCCTGGTATATCAGGGCATCGTTTCCTCAGAATGTGAAAATGTATCTCAGCTCTTGAGTGGAAGGAATCTCTAATGATGTTTAGATGGAAGCTACTGTTTAATTCCCTTTTGATCCTTGTGGAAACTTTTAAACAAGGCAGCTAAGTAAGTTCTGTGTTGTAGACTTACTCACTAACAGTTGGATTCATCCTGCCAGCTCAGTTTATGATATATTTGTGTTAAAAGACCATTGGCTTAATTGGGTGGCATAGAAAATTATCCTCCTAAGAGGTTACTTAAAATTTGCAAACAGGCATTTGACAAATTCAAATGGATTGAATTCATACCCAACAAGCTTTATAACTTACTCTCTTTTAAGCACTGACGTGACAAAAATCAGGTTTCTTTGTGAGATAATTGTATTTGATAATGGCCTGAATTTGTTTCTATCAATGGGAATTTTACTGTTTGCCTTAATAAAGACAGGTTTAAAGAAAATCCCTTCATTCAGTGCAAATTTATACATTTACTTCAGGAGTTTTGTGACTTAAACCTGAATTTTTACGTCTCAGAAAGCTATGGATCCATCTTCAAAGGTAGCTCAATGGCACTGTTTCTTCCCTCTGTATCACCTGCTGCAAACTTCCAGACTGTCAAGACACCTAGGGAAATATATGGGAGGACTGCTCTTAATATATTTTGCCTTGGGTCACCAAAAATAGAGGAAATGTTATGACAGAACCTTTTTTTTTTTTTTTCTCCTTACTTTCTAAGTAGAAGCTGCTTACAAAAGTGCTAATTTTTTTTCATAGACACATAAACCACGATTACTCTAGCTCCCTTTTGTCACATTTCCAACAGTAGATACTAGCTGGCACATTGCTCTGGCAGCTGTTATCCTGTGATGGCTTTGTGCAACATGCTGCTCTGTTCATCTGTGGAGCCCGGTTTTAAGCAATTAACCTCTGTCACAAGTTTTTCGTTGCTTTTTCTCCCCAGCTAAAACCAGAGTCCCACTCCCCAGGTTTGAACCATTTTTCTGGTCAGCTGTGGAGAGCTCAGCACGCACATTAATGCTAAAGCTGTAGTTAGGGAAGCAATGAACAAAAGCAGACACATCTCCTTCAAGTCTTTGTCCAAACAGGAGCTGGAGGCCTCTGACACTGATAAAGGGGAGGCTGTGGGCAAAAGCAGGAGACAGAGAGGTCAGATGAGGCAGTGGCACAGCCCTGTTGTTGTGTTCTCCTGCCTGCTAAGGACTGACTGGCTATTCTCCGTCACTGCGTCCATCTTGGTGTTGTAGCCCAACTGTTGAAGAGCTGCTTCCTTAATGGTTTGGCTCTTGCTGCCAAGAACACCCTCCAGTGAAAGGGTAGCTGGGATCAGCCTTCCCTGCAATCATCAGTCTTTCATCATGTTTAATGCCTGTCAGTCAGCCATCTGAAGCAAGAAGGGCTGGCGGGTCACTGCACTAGCCAGGGTGACATCCTTATGTACCACAGGAGGCCACAGTGGAGGAGGAACGTATGCATAGTGTCAGGGCTGAACATTGATCAGATCATACAGAAATATCATAGGTATTAATTGGACTGCTCAGAAATACCTTTGGTGTACAGATGTTCTGGCTGATTATATATGAAGGTACAGGCGAGTGTTTCCAGAAGTCAGTAACCTCCCTGTGGCCTCTCAGTTGGTAGGCTGCAGCGCCATGTTTTAGTCTGTGCTCACAGCGTGTTTGCTAGGCCAGCTTTTGCAGAGTTAAAGCCTTTGGAAGCAAGGAAGGTTTTCCTCCTGGCATCCACCTCTTCTAGTGGCAGCAAAGCACCAATAGCAAAAATGAGCGTAACCAAATAGCAAAAATGAGCATAACCAAAATAGGAACCAGGCTGGGTACATAAGTCAGCTATAAGACACAAAGATCCTCTTCTGAATGGTAACTTCTGTTCTTTACATGGAACAACATGAAAGTCTGTCCACAAACTAGAGTATAAGCATATGGTGTTACTGCCTTCAGTTCAAAGCTGAACTCCTGGACTTTCAGTCCAGATGGACATATCAACAGTTGCGTACCTGTTCTGAGCATTGTCATAACAAGTAAAAATCTTGGCTGCAGAAGTCTTATGACTGTGAGAGGTCCTCCTCTTCTTCCTCTCCCTCCCCTCAGCTTACTTCTGAGCTGCTCACATTGCTTCTTTGCAAATGCTGAAGTTGGAAGGACTGTATTAGTGAAAGCACACTATTGTGGTATATATGCATGAGGCTTACCTTTGCTTTCAGTCAGAATGGCTTTTTTTCAGTACTATAGCATAGCAGGGTCCAATTCATCCTGCAGCCTCCGGAGGCACAGAGAAAGTCAGTGTAGTGCCAGGCAATTGTTCCTCTTCTCATTTTCCCAGGTGAAGTTGCCTGACCAGAGAAACAGAAAGGGGCTTCATGCTGCTGCCCTTAAGGAATATTCTCACACATGGGTGCTGTGGAATTTGAAAAGACTCTCAGGTGTAATGATTGTTGATCTCCATTGATGAGAGCATCTCACTGTTAGAGACCTGTCCTCTGTGGCAAAGTTCAGAGAGATACACCCCTTCACTGTTCAGTCAGGGACAAAATGCTGCCTTGAGTTCAACATGTGTAACCAGCTGGGCCTGCAAACAACGTAGTGACTGGAAAGCTGAAGTTTATTTTCATCTGGTAGTGCTGTAATCATTACAGCATTTGGAAGATGCTTTTCTGCTGGCAGCAGAATGGCTATATCTCCCAGTGCTCCTGTGTAAGCACAGCATGTGGGGTATTGTTGAGCCTTGCTTCTGGCTGACAGTAATACCATGTTCAGCATGTAATTAAACAGCTCATAAACTGCCTTGAGATGTTTGTTTATGTGCACTTTACAGTGGAGAAGTACTGTGTTTTCAGAGGATGCTGAGATTTCTGTAGGCTGTGAAGCATTTGTATTTGACAATCAGTTCCCTTTTCCTTAACAAAAATACTCAAGGAGCAGAGTGTGTTATTTTGCTGGCAATGAAAAGCATATAGTTAGGAGATTTTCCCATGAAATTCTGTTACTGATTTTTGGATTATTGTGTGTGCATGTGGAGGCATTTATAGCATTATCAATTGCAAATTAATATTTTTAGTAACAAAATGAGTTTGCATTTTGCTTGATAGAAACGACAAAGGCTGGTTTCCAGTTTCTTGGGGATAAGTAGATACACATAGAAATTAGGTAATATGGTGAGGACACTGTGTAAAAACTATTTTGGTGAATAGAAGAAGATGCTGTAAGAGAGTATTAGTGAATTTTTATTATCTTCTATGGCATTTGTTTTATCTTACAGTTTAGAGTGAATGAATTTGGGGCCCTGGAAGTGATTACAGATGAGACTGAGATGGAAAGTGTTAAAAAGGCAACTGCTACCACTACCTGGATGGTTCCAACTGCTCAAGAAGGTCAGTTAAGAGGTGATAGAAATTTTCTGTGAAAGACTGTATTTTGTTAATATATTGGTTTTTCTTGAAAGATTGCCCTGCAAAATAAAAACAAACAGACAAACCAACCTTATTTGCTTTAATTGCCAGGGTGTCTCTGATTTTACTTGTTTATTGGAGTGTTAGTAAGTATGAAAAGAAATACATTTTAAGTTTAAAGGAAATAATTCCACTGTTCAATTGCCATCGTGTTTTTTTCTAACAGTAACTTTTTCTAAGTTTAGAATTGGTATTTTCTCCCTCTGTCAGATTTGCAAAATAGTAAATTTCTTACTTTTAAATTACTGAGGATTTTTCAGATGTTATTTTTGTTGAACTGGTTCACCAGTCTGCCCACAGACTTTACTAACTGCCTACAGTTCATTTGTGACTGAAACACTGTGCAGTGTAAACTGCCTTCGCATGATACTGGCTGCTGCTCAGCTGCTACCACTTATGTCAATGTGTTTGCACT